>NC_056732.1:1426058290-1426358290 GCF_019279795.1 Protopterus annectens
GAAACCGGGACATATTTTGACTATTGCCCTTATAAACCTTCGGTGAGTTGTACAATGACAGGTTTGTTTTCATAGACATGTTCCAAATATTTACAGGCCTGACAGTCAGTTATATGCCATTAAATGCTGCCTCCATGTCAGAGATTAGCACGCTGATATGTCAGGGGGACAGAGTAACAGCCAGCAGATATAGTCCAATTCTCTGGACATGCCGGACAGATCTGTACAGTCGAGAGGTATGACTCTGCATACTGTTTACTACCACTCCCAGGATTTGAACCATGGCTGTGTGTGCTTTCTATAATATCCCGTGGTTTTACAATCTGACCTTGTAATTACAACACTCTTATACAGGGTTTCCTAGACAGTTTTATTATGTAGCACTGCGTGGATGACTGTATGAGTAATACCTTATTAGTCAGAGATACTGCAGCACTAACACAGCCATACAATACCAGACTAAACAGTACAAGTCCAAGATTTCAATCTTTTATTTATAGGCACAGTTTTCTTATTTGACAGATCTGTGGGGGGAATGTTTGTTAACACTACCTGAATGTTGTCACACATATTACCAGATTCCACATTATTATTATGCACATACGTCTCACTCTGTTACTGCACACACTCTGGTCATAGCTTCACAACATGGGGGTGGAGTTGGATCATACTTTGCATATTACTCTCATAACACTTTGGTGAGTTGGTAGAGTGACAGGTTTGTTCTTATGGATATATTTCTGACAGTTATGATGTCTGACAATCAGTTGTATGTCATTATTTGCTGCCTAAACTTCTGGGATTATCCCACTTATTTGTCAGTGGTACAGGCTGATAGACAAGGGACTTAACACCAATTATCTGGACTTTCTGACAATATCTCCCAAAGCATAGGCATTGAACCTGGTGTTTGTTTAGATGAGATTACTCACCTGCAAGTTAATTATTCAGGAGTTACATCTTGAAACCTGGGCTCTAGTGGCTTAGTGTAAACCCCCCACTGCCATTCTATCCCTGTTACAAAGGTTTGAAATAACCCTTGTCTGGTGCCTTTAATTTCAAATTCATAGTGCTGTAGGACCTTGTTACTGGCCTCTACCTCCTGAGGTATGTATTAAGCTGTTATTCATTGTTCCTAATAGACTGTTAAATGTATTTATGTTGAATTGTGTGATTTAGTAGTAACTGATGTAACTCTTTTTTGCTACATAGCTACATAATGCAGTATTGAATGGCATGAATATTGTAGCTACTTGTTTCTTTAAAGCTAAGTTGTGTCTCTATAGCTAAATGTGTTTGGTAACCAGACTTTAGTATGACAAGCTCTTTGCAGAGCTGTTCATTAGAGTGAAAATTGAGAGCCTTCTGTATATTTTTTGAGAAGCAGGATATTCAACATTCAACATTCTTTGACTCTCAGTCATAAGGCACTGTTGCAGTAAAATGCTAATGTGTTATAATGATTTATGCTATATGTAAAGATATGTAAAGATTTTACTAACATAATTTAGGGTTTCCTCAGGTAGTCTAATGTTGTTTAAGCTACACAGCTGCTTCTGATTGCTTCTGAAATCAAGCTCTGTCGCTATCCCTCCCAGGTCTTCCCCTGCACAGCATGAGGCAGAAAAGAACTTCGCCCTTTTCGAGCGACTACTCTACTGTTGCCCACAACCTGTAAAAACAAAACAGGTCATTATCTGGTCATTTTAGTATAGACTTTAAAGTAAAGTATTATTTAAGGGTCCTCAGCACTAGCACAAATCTCCCTAGGCTTACCCAAACAAAGAATCCAAGCTTGTTTGCATATACTCCACTTAAACTACAGAACACACTCTAAAAGTAAGGCAAACTGCTATAAAATTGTAAAAACAAGCTCCCAAAGCATAGGCATTGAACCTGGTGTTTGTTTAGATGAGATTACTCACCTGCAAGTTAATTATTCAGGAGTTACATCTTGAAACCGGGGCTCTAGTGGCTTAGTGTAAACCCCGCTCCGCGAGCACTGCAACCTTCGGCATCGCTCTGCTCCCCCTCTGCCCACCCGCCCCAGTACTTTTATAACCTCAAACCACTCCCCTACTGTCCACTAACTTCCTGTACCTCACTACCGCCCTCTAAGATCAAGGAATATGACACCACCCAGGAAGCTTATCATACTAACTCTTTTTCCTCCTCCCACTTGTCCCTTACCTAGCTACCCTATATGAAACCTGGTCTTACATAGGCTTCCACCACCCAGGCTACCAAACCAACCCCTCCCCATAATTAACAACAGAGGCCATGACTCAACTCCCTACTCACCCACCTTGTTAGAACTCAAGCTATGTAATTATCAAACCTACCAATATTAGGCCAAATGATAAACATTACTACAAACTTCTACTCAAAGCCCTCAAATTCATTACCACTCTGAATCACAGACTAGCCACAGATGGTGATATCCACCCCAACCCTGGCCCTTCCCTCCACTCAATTGTAATTCCACCCTATCCTCCCTCCACTTCTCAATCTAAACTCTAGACCCTTTAACTCTCTTCTGACCTGTCATCTAAACATCAGAAGTGTAAACAATAAGATTCACAACCTACATGCCCTTTTAGCTACTTGTTCCCCAGACCTACTATGTCTCACAGAAACCTGGCTTAAACCAAGTACAAAGACACACAGATAATACCACCAGGGTATGATATACTAAGAGCAGACCGAATAACTCGTAAAGGTGGTGGTGTAGCCATACTCTACAAAATACATTACAAATCTCCTTGCCTCTCCACAACCCCTCCTAAAAAACAATGCGAAATTCTACTTGTAAAACTTCAACCAAACAAACATAAAAGCATAAATATAGCATGTATTTACATCCCCAGGCAACAATAATAACAAAACCTTAGAGGACTTTCTCCACTGGTTAACTCAAACTCACCCCAGGAATCCATAGTGTTAGGTGACTTCAACATCGATTGAATTCCTTCTCATCTAGCTCCCCATCTAGCAGCATAAATCTACATGGCTTTTCTCAGCTCATATCCACTCCTACCAGACTAGGTAAACCCCAAAACAAAGACAGCATCCTGGACTGGATCCTTACTAATAAAGATCCTGACCAATACTCAGCAGGTACTCACCCAGAGGACATGAGTGATCACTTACTCACCTATGTTATCAAATTCAAGAAAATCACCCCCCTTCTTACAACCATAAAAAATCAGGAACAATAATAAATTCAACTCCATTTTTCAAACTGAACTTAAAGCCCACAACTGGACAATACTCAAGTCTCTTCCTCTTGAAGAGGCAGTTATAGATAACACCACCTTCCTCAAGATTCTAGATTCCCATGCTCCAATACGGTCCATTAGAACTAAAACCAAAACCGCACCATGGCTCTCTAAGGAAACAAAATCCAAAATCCTATCTAGAAACAAGATGTGGGTCACATGGCGTACCTCTAAAGACCCACACTCCCACCAAACCTTCCGGCAACTTAGAAATGAAACTAAAAGAATGATCTTAAATGATAAAAAAACTTCTTCCTCCACCTCCAACACAAACACCTTAATAATCCACAAAATTCTGGGCAGGCTTAAACAAGCTCCTGCACCCAGGCCAGGCAACCACCCCACTCCAACAACTTGCAAACAACAGTGCCCTGTAAACATTGCTAACACATTCAATAGTTTCTTCACAGAAACTATACAATCCCTGGCCACACAATTCAAACAAACAACCAGCCCACTCCACTACCCATGCCAGCAGAATACTACAACTACATCAGATCATATATTTACCTTCAATCCAGTACCCATATCCTTTATAACATCTCTTCTTAAAAACTAAAACCCACTAAGCTAGCAGCTGACCTTCTCCCAGCTGAGTTTCTGCAAAAAGCAGCTGAGGCCATTTCCTATCCGTCTCCATAATCATAAACCGTACCTTGTCAGAAGTCTTCATCCCTCCATATGGAAAATGTCCCATTATTCCTCTCCATAAAGGTGGTAGCTCACTAGAGCTAACCAACTACAGACCTATAGCTATACTCTCACCCTGGCCAAAATTATGGAAAAGTGTGTCCACAAACAACTGATGGAACACCTCACCAAAAATAAAATTCTAGCCAACTCCCAACATGGCTTCAGGCCAAATCACAGTACCACATCAGCCCTACTATCCTTTTCTAATACCATCAATAACTTCAGAAACAATAATAAACTATCATCTGCTCTTTTCTTAGACCTCTCCAAGGCCTTTGATATGGTGAACCACATTCAACTCCTCCATACATTAAAAAAACTATCACTCAGCAATTCCACTCTGAAATGGTTCCAATCCTACCTGTCCAATAGGCAACAGGCTGTTCTATGGCAGGACAAATTATCTACATGCCTACCTGTTACAATTGGAGTTCCCCAAGGATCTATTCTTGGCCCTCTTCTCTTCACCATCTTTGTTAATGACCTGCCCACAATCACCCCCCATGCCACATGCATTCAATATGCAGATGATTCGACTATCATCAGCACTGCCTCCAACCTGGCAGACCTCACTGCTTCAACCCAAGACACCTTCAATCTAATAGAAAAATGGTTCTCAAGTCGATAACTAGTTCTCAACCCCAACAAAACAAAACTACTTACTTTCTCACCCACTAACAAGATTCTTCCCCCCCACCTTCTCTATCACATCCTCCAATGGAATCACTATATCACCAGAAGCTCACACAAAGCTATTAGGTGTTACCATTGATAACTCCCTTAAATTTGACACCCATTTCAATCTTACCATCAAAACCGTCAATAAAAAGCTTGGCTCTCTATAAAGTAAAACACTTTCTCACTCCTCACGCTAAAATTACAATTGCCAGCACACACCTACTATCAACTCTTTTCTATGCCTCCCTCTTTACAAACCTAAACAAGACAACCCTTAACAAACTTGCTTCTTGTTACAATCACATAGCTAGATTTGCCACAAATTCCACCTTTAGAACGCACCACTGCACTAATTTGAAGCAACTAGGGTGGTTAGAGTTTTCCAGCCAACTCCATTTCAACCAACTCAAACGGCTCACCAGATACTGTATCACCCAGAGAAAACACCAGCTCTGAAAACATCATTCACCCCTATATTAACCTGCAATCTTTACGCTCCTCCAATAAGATCTTAGCTCAAACTACCAAAGCCAATAATTCTGCTGGGGATTCTCTATTCTCAAACTTTGTAGGTAAAATGTGGAACTCCTACCGACCATGCTCACCTCAGAACCCTCACTCCTACAATTCAAAAAAGCTTAAACCCCATCTCAATACTCTCTGGCAATGTCCCTGTTCCAAACCTGATTAACCACTATCATTTACCCTTCTCTTACCTCACTATCCTTAACTGCTTTTTTCAAGGCCCTTTGTAACTGACCTATGTTTTTTTTATATGCTGCTGTTGTTTTTTTTTTTCCCCAAGATGTGATGTATCTTTATATTTTATTTAGAACTCAACTATCTTCCTTTTTTTGCATTAACAATGTTCATATGTCTGTTATATACCTGGAGCTTTTCTCCCCGGGCCTCCGCTGAAAATGGACATGTATCCAGTCGGACTCTCCCGGTTAACAAATGTAAAATAAATAAAATAAAATAAATCTGTAGAGTTGTGGGGTATGATTCTGCATACAGCTTACTACCACTCCCAGGATTTGAACCATGGCTGTGTGTGCTAAACATACAACACTTCACATCCCAGTTGATTGTGCTATTTGAATTATACTGTCTATCTTTTCACTGTTTTCTGTCTAAGTCTCTCTCAGTTGTACAATATGACCTCTTGTGATTACAACAGTCATATACAGACATTCCTACACATTTTATTTATGTAGCACAGTGTGGGTAACAGTACTTAATACAACAGTACTATTAAGGGATTGCAACACTATATTACCATATGATACCAGAGTAAACAGAAGCAGTCCAGCAGTTAGACCTTTATTGTCAGGCTGTTAACTTGTTATTTACATACAACCTATTTGATACTCTTCCTGCCATATTGTCTGGTTTATTCAGTACATGCCATAAATAATACAGGTTTTATACTAGCAATTAGCTTTCTGCTACTTTTAGATTTATTTCCTATGTCAGTACATGCAAGATTATTACTAACCTGCCTCGCGAAGCAACCTCTGCAATCTATAGGCATGGGCTTCCCGGTTCACAGCCTGCTTGTCTGCTTCTGTCAAAGACATAACAGGAATATTTATCTATACCAATCCATAATATACATGAGCTGGCAATTATTAAACAAGTAGTAGACTGATACTTACACACGGCTGGCATTTCACCCATCCACCTAGCCTCTTGGATCTAATGATTCAAGAGCTCCCTCTTTCTCCGTTTCAGGTCGGCATAGCGATGCCTGACCTGCTCACCAGTTTGACGTATGCCAGCCGCACTGGTGAGGTCATAGCCGAGACGGTCCCAGGCTTCCGCTTTATATTGGGAACCCTGGTACTGGCCCTGCAGCAGTCTCTGGTCATGGTCTTTAACAAGGAGTCCTGCCATGATTTTGGACTCCTGGATGCCCCAGAGCTGCACCAGGAAGTGCACTCCTTCACCCACACAGGTCTTAGTGCCTACAGGAGGAAGCCGCAAAGGAAGTTATGAGATGTATTCCCACCTGTGGGGTTTAAATAGGGCCGATTTTCCACACTTTGCCATGATTGGACAGTTAAGCTATGGGCAAACCTGCTTACCTAAGGTTGGCATTACTTAAAGGGGTATACCAATGGGCAGCCTGATTTAGCTGACCTACACATTGCTTACACCTAGTAAGCAGGGGTGTGCAATGCTTAGCATTGCTTAATTTTTAATTTGCACACTATTTGCTGTTTGGCATTGATTTATCATTCATTACATGTTATATATGTGTTTGGTATCCATGATTCTTGTGTACGTACACTTTATAGGGTCCTTGTGTTTATTTGGGGATTTCAACACTTTATTAAAATGACACCTCACATCTGGACTTAATGCAGTACTCCATTTCACATATTTATGTCATGTAGTAGGTTATACAACCTACAACTGTATATAGATTCTTTTCACATGTTAATTTTCATTTTCTTATAGTGAGGATCTGTTTGGTGATACTTCAGTCATATGTGCTGCTGTGATAGCTTGCTGGTTAACTACTGCGACTATAGTGTACAGTGTCCTGGGTTCAAGGGCTGTTTATTCTGTTGCTGGGTAGAACAGCAGCTGTTGGATACAGAGTGATTAAGGCACTTTTAAGCACCTGTAAGCGGGTTTGTGTGATGGTAAGCAATGCTAACTTCCGGCTAAATGTGCTTACAAAGAGTTAGCTTCAATATTGCTTAACCTGTGTGCGCATTGCTTACCTGCACACAGACAGACTTAAACCCACTTACTACTGCTTAAAACTGCTTACTCCCACTTATCCCCACACTAATTTAGACAGAAATGCCATATGGTTCTTGAGAAGGTGGTGGATTTGGACATTATGGATTTATCATTCATTACACATTATACCTTTGATTTGTATCCCTGATTCATGTGTACATATACAGTATGGGGCACTTGTGTTTATCTATGGATTTTACAACATTATTACAATGACACCTCACATCTGCATTTAATGCAGTACCCCAGTTCACATATATATGTTATTTAGTAGGTTATACAACAAAAAGTATTGTTCATAAAGTGTTGACATGGAAAATGGAGTTTACTTTAGTGAGAATCAAACCAGGAAGGGCTGCTCATAAGGCAAATACTCTGACCACTACACTATAGCAATACTGCTTTATTTGCATGTATCTTGATATTTATCTTCTTGTACCATTTAAGCTACAGTATCCGTAGCTAAGCAATGGGCAAACCCGCGCACCTATGATTAAATTTAATCTGTTTGATAAAAAAAAAAAAGTTGTTTATATTATATTTTAAATATTGCTCTTATAAACTTGGGGTGTTGCTAGGGTAATGGGATTTGTTTGTATGTACATTTTCTGATAGATTTGAAGTCTGACACTCGTATGTTTGCCATTTGTTCATATGGCAAGGTAAATGAGGGACAGGCCAGACGTATGTGCCACATATCTGGACATCCTGCATTGATCTATGCTGTTGGGGGTATGCAACCCCATATGAGCGGTCTCACTCATTGTAATTGCCAAACAGCAGTTCTTGACTGTAGGGGCATGTATATTGTGAGAGGTATGTTCACAGACACACCCCCTGCACTTGTCCATGCTCCAAGTCTGTTTAGAAGCTGAGGCAGCTCGCCTTCATTGCGATGCATGGCGTGCTGCCGTGCTGCTCCTAAACAATCGCATCCATGCATGAATAAGCTATTCCTGCATGAAACCTTACTGAATCCCAGGGAGTGTTTATTTTCTTATTTTATCATTAATAAAATATTGAAAAAAAAAGAATTGAATACACTTATTGAACACTGGGTGCTGTTTTTACAGTATAAAGGCTGCCAGCCTAGCCAGATAGGATTTTATACATAATTCTGTCATTTGCAAATATGAATGTTGAATTACAGGCTTGTTTTCTTAAATGAAAGAATATGCTGTGAAATGTTGAACTCAAAACAATGTAGCAACATTGCCCTCTGCTGTAAAGAAAGCTAAGTCAAGCATTTCTTGTCTGTCCTTTGAAATTGAAATTATTTCATGACTGTCTTTGATGTTTACAATTTGGCTTTGGCCGGGCTAGATGAAGGCTTCCTGCCTATTCTTTTAGGGCTAAAGTTAATGACCAGAATTTACATGTGGAATGTCATTTATTGCTCTGGTTTCTGCCTAGGTGTAAAATAATGTAAATGCAGTTTCTATTAGCCTGGGAACACCAGGAAAGTGTAAAAAAATGATGTAATGGGCATTAGGAATGAATTAGCAATTTAAACAGAGAGAATCAGTAGGCATTAAGTAGTTTTGTCTTGACCATCCAACTCACAGCACTGTCTTGCTCATATGTAAGTTATCCTAGACTTGTTTTTTCTTTTAGAAATAGCTGGGAACTAGAAAGATTAGACTAAGTGTTTTTCTGTGATGTCAGAATTGTACTACTGAGTTATTTTAAGTATTTCTTTGTGATCTCTGAACTCTTGACTAGCACTGTGTAGTAGAAAGTATTGTCTTGTGGTTTTAATTATTTATTATTAAATATTTTAAAATCTTTAAAATGTGGCTGTTTTGTGTAGAGATAAGTTAAGCTCTAAGAGTACATTGCATGTATATATGGATCCTGTACCAAGTCACTCTAATAAGCCTTGACTGTTTAGTCATACTACCAACTGGATACTAATATTGCACAGTAATACTTGGACACCCTTTTAAGGGCCTTTGAGTAACTGATAATTATTAGTGGGTGGTGCCAAGTGGTACTATTGTATAGTCTGGGAAAAGGGGGCACAGCTGGAGAACCTGTGCCAGCCTTCCCCAGGAGTGTCTGTGTGGTTGTATAAACTCTTCTCAAAGTGTGTGAGTGTGTGTGTGTGTCAGCTGCTTGGGCAGGAACACAAAGCACGAGTTGGACAGAGAGGGTGCTAGAGGTTTTAGCTTGCCCACTACGCTGAGATCTGAACCCTATAGCTGTGCCAGTGAGGAGTCTTATTAGGGACCTGGAGAACAAGGGAGCAGCCAGCCCCAGACTGACTGTGATCTCTGTGTGCTCTTAAGGGAAATTGCACTTTACTGTGTGTATTTCTTATCCTTTATTTATATGAGACCACTCTGGTGTTAGTGGTGAGGATTGAGGATCCTTAATTGCTGGGCCAGGGCACGGGCATCACATATTAATTGTTTGGCAGTGGTGGGATATCCACATCACATATTCATCACTCTAGTAATGGTCCCATAATTCCTTTCACTGTAAAGCTTAATAATCACTGGTTATTTCTGTAACAAAATATTGAGAGTACACATAATTTAGAAAGACAAAAAAAATGTTTTTCTTGTGTTTAAATTTTATATTCTATATTAACCCTACTACTAGAATGCTGTGTGCTGACGTTACTAAAGGAATTGTTAATCTATACATAACTTATGTTTCTAAGGAACCTATATCTCTGTATGATATTCTAGTGTAATTTCTTTATGACATGCTATTGGAGCTTTTCTTCCCAGGCCTCCGCTGAAAATGGATATGTGTCCAGTTGGACTTTCCCAGTTAACAAATATAAAATAAAAACAAAAAAATAAATAAAAATAAATTTTAATTAGTTGGCAAATATTAATTGGCTTGTAGTGGTATGGGTAGAGTAAATCCTGTAGCTTGTGTACAGTGAACTCTGAAGGTGTTTTTGTACTCTAAAACAGACATGCAGTGAATACTCAGAGTTCAGATCACAATTGTTTTATTTCTTTTGTTAGCTTAGTTAGTCAGGGTGAGCAGGCAGCATGTCAGCAGAGGAGTATGGAAAGCTGACAAGGAGCTAGCTGGTGGAGATGTGCCAGGCTAGGGGACTGTTGCATGGAAACCTGACTAAGGCAGACCTGATTGCAGCCTTGGTTACAGCTGCATCAGAAAACAGCAACCAAAGGACAATCATACTGGCAGTGGAGATATAATACCCTCGGAGAATGGACAGCTCAACCTTTCTGCAGTGGACTTAAAAATCCAGCTGGAGCTAAAGAGACTTGAGTTGGTGGCCAGGTGTGTGGAATTAGAAGCAGCTGAGAGACTGAGGAGTTTACAAGCTGAGGAGAATGAGAAACTGCTACATCCAGAAGCTGAGGAAAAAGAGAGGCAGAGGCAGCATGAGAAGGAGATGCTGACTCTTCACCAGAGTCATGGAGGTAATGGGGAAGGCAGTAACTGGACCCCAGAAGCACAAAAGGTCAGTAGATTTCTTCCACAGTTTAAAGAGGGGGATAATTTTGATAGTTGCATTCATATGTTTGAGCGGGTAGGTAAACAGTATGAAGTTGACCAAGGGCTCTGGGTACAGTTCCTGACCCCCTTACTCTATGGCAAAGCTGTAACTACATTATCTAAAATGTCTGGTGTTGCATGTTTTGATTATACTGCTGTAAAAAATTGTCTGTTAGAATTGTTTAAGCTAACATCTGAAATGTATAGGAAAAGGTTTTATGAGCATAGACGCAAGGCAGATGAAAGTGTGTGTGAATATGTTGCTGAATTGAGCACGTATTTCCATAAGTGGGTGAATGGATGTTAGCTTACTACTTTTAAAGGGCTGGCAGACCTTTTGGTGAGAGAACAAGCCCTTAGCACTTTGCCTGAGGACATGAGGATCTGGTTAGCTGATAGACAATGTGCTACTTCAGATGAGTTGGGGAAGAAGGGAGACCTATACCTGGCAAGCAGGGCAGCCCTGCACAGAAAAGGGACAACCAGTACTGCTCATGGGTCTAAAGGAACCCATGGTGGGCAGCACAGACTGCCCCAACAGAATTTGCCAGTAGCAGGGGAAGCCACTAGTCCAGGTACCAGTCCAGGAGCTAGGGTTAAATATTTTGAATGCAACCAGTGGGGCCATGTGGCATACAGGTGTCCACAGAGGCAAGGTGGGGAACCAAAGGTGAAGGAGCCAGTAAGTGGGAAATACAAATGCCAATAGTAGGTTGAGACAACAGGGGTACTGTACTACCATCCTGCAGATGTCCTGATAGGGAAGGATTTGGATGAGGCAGTACCATGTGCTTATGTAGTTACATGTGGCCAGGCTAGGAGACAAGCATGTGGGTCTGGTAGCCTAGGGGAGACCCAGACAGACTGCATACTTGCAGCCAGGACTGGTGAGATGGTTACTTCAGGGAGGGAGCTACTCTGTAGCAGTGAGCCTGAATGTGAGCCACAGTTGCTTGTGGGTACTGATGGTCCCTTTGTCAGAGTGACTGCAAAGGTAGAGGTGAGTAGTAGTACACAGGCTGACAGTGAGGCACCGCTGTCAGAGGATGCCAGACTTCCTGTGAAAAGGGAGCTGGGAGGATTAATAGGAGAGAGTTAAGACAGGCTCAGCTGTCAGACCCTACATTGCAAGGCCTTAGGCAGGAAGCTAGAGAGGCACCTGATCCTCAAGGAAAGGGGGAATCTGTATACTGGGACAATGGGTTACTATACAAAGAGTGGAACCCTGAGGGAGGGTTAGAAGGTGAGAGAGTACAGCAGTTGGTAGTGTCTAGACCCTACCCTCTGGCACTTCTAGCCATAGCCCATGATATTCTCTTAGCAAGTCATATGGGCATAAAACTTACAAAGAGGCATATTATGCAGAACTTCTATTAGCCTGGTATTTCCAGAGATGTAACAGGGTACTGCAGGAACTGTGAGTAGTGCCAACAGGTAGGCAAGGCAGGAGACAAGGTGAGATCTCCTTTGATGCCTTTGCCTGTGATTGAGGAGCCATTTCAGAGGGTAGCTATGGATATTGTGGGTCCTCTGAGTAACCCAAGTTCCACAGGGAAAAACTATATCCTAGTGGTAGTAGATTATGCTACACGATACCCTGAGGCAGTGGTTGGTCCTCCATTGAGACAGAGAAGGTGGCAAATGCTTTGTTAGACATTTTCATCAGGGTAGGTTTCCCAAAAGTAATACTGACTGACAGAGGTGCCAATTTCATATCAGACCTGCTGGCTTGTCTGTGGAAGCCCTGTGGAGTGAAGCACATGAAGACCACCCCTTACCATCCCCAGACTAATGGTCTTGTTGAGACGTTAAGCTCTACAATCAAGTCCATGCTACGGGCATTTGAAGATCAGTTTAAGAGGGAGTGGGACAAATATTTGCCACATCTGTTGTTTGCTTACAGAGAGGTTCCCCAGAAATCCACAGGTTTCCACACTTTGAGTTGCTGTATGGGCATAGGGTGAGGGGACCTCTAGATTTAATTTGAGATGAGTGGGAAGGTGAGTGCGCGTCTCACAAGGAGTCTGTTGTGGCATACGTCCTAAACCTCAGGAGAAGGCTCAGGGGACTCATGGGCTTGGCCCGGGAGAACCTGGCAGAAGCCCCACAACAGAAAAAGGTGTGGTATGACAGGAATGCTCGAGCTAGAGAGTATGCTGTGGGTCACCAGGTAATGGTTCTCATTCCTGTCAGACACAACAAGCTGCAAGCAGCTTGAGAGGGACCCTACAAGGTGGTAAGAAAGGTAAGTGATGTTAACTACATGGTGGAACTTCTAGGCAAAAGGCAGGGGCACAAATTGTACCATGTTAACATGATGAAACCATACCATGATAGGGAGGGCCTTGTGCTGAGCTTTTGCAGTGAATTACAGGAGGAGGCTGAGGAAGATCTGGGGACTGATCTCCTCAGTGAGTCTTGGGCTGACACCCCAGTGGAAGGGGTAGCAATGTCCCAGCAGCTATCTCCTACCCAGGTTCAAGAAATCCGAGCAGTGTTGCAGGAATTTGGGGACAAGTTCACTGGGAAACCAGGGTGCGTCCACCTGGTGCAGCACCAGTTGGATACAGGACCCCAAATGCCTATTAGGCAGGCCCCTTATAGAGTGCATGAGTGAGTCATACAGACTCTGGGGGAGGAGGTACATGAGATGTTGGAACTAGGGGTGATTCAAGAGTCCAACAGTTCCTGGGCCTCCCCAGTGGTGCTGGTGCAAAGGAAGGATAGCAGCACCAGGTTCTGTGTGGACTACAGGAAATTAAATAGTCCCACAGAGTCAGATGCTTACCCCATGCCTAGGACAGATGAGGCCCTAGAGCAGCTTGGTGGGGCTAAGTATCTTACAACCATTGATCTTACCAAGGGTTACTGGCAGGTGCTCTTGACTCCCAGTGCTAGAGAGTAGTCAGTCTTTGTGCCTCCTTTTGGCTTGTATGAGTTCACAAAGATGCCCTTTGGGATGAAGAATGCCCAATCAACTTTCCAGAGGCTGGTAGATCATATCCTAGCATGAGCAGGAGGGTTTGCCCTTGCTTACCTAGACAATATTGCCATCTACAGCCATTCCTGGCCAGAGCACCTTCAGCATGTCAGGGAGTTGCTGGGCAGACAACAGAGGGCAGGGTTGACCATTAAGCCGAGCAAATGTCAGGTGGGTATGGCAGAGGTCTCCTACCTAGGACATAGAGTGGGGAGTGGTAAGATAAGGCCAGAAACTGCCAAAGTGGAAGCCATTCAGGCATGCCCTGCACCTGTTACTAAAAAGCAGGTGAGGGCATTTTTAGGGACAGCAGGGTACTACAAAAAGTTAGTCTCCAGTTATAGTACCACAGCTGCTCCCCTCACAGACCTGACAAGGAAGAACAGGCCAGATAAGGTAGTGTGGACCCCAGCATGTGAGCAGGCATTCCAGAAGCTTAAAAAAGCTTTAGGAGCCCCCCCCCCGTGTTAGCCAGTCCAGATTACAGTAAATAATTTGTTGTGTAGGTGGATGCTTCAAACTATGGGGTGGGGGCTGTACTTAGCCAGATTTCTTCAGAGGGAGAAGAGCACCCAGTGGTTTATCTCAGTTGTAGGCTCCAACCCAGGGAGGAATGCTGTGCATCTGTAGGGAAGAAATGTCTAGCCATAGTGTGGGCACTGCAGAAAGTTCAACCTTATCTGTATGGAAGGAAATTCACTCTTATGACAGATCACAACCCCCTAACATGATTAAACAGAGCCAGCCTTCAAAATGCCAAGTTGCCAAGATAGAGCCTGGGGATGCAAGCATATGATATGTCAGTGCAGCACCACAGTGGGAGTAGCAATGCCAATGCAGATGGGCTCTCAGGACAGGGAATGGGGTAGGCATACTCAGATAGACCTAACCCTCTTAAGCAGCGTTTCTCATGGGTCTCTTGAAAAACTAGCTTGAGTTCTGCCAGGGGGGGGGGGTGTGAAGGCTGCCAGCCTAGCCAGATAGGATTTTATATATAATTCTGTCATTTGCAAATATGAATGTTGAATTACAGGCTTGTTTTCTTAAATGAAAGAATATGCTGTGATATGTTTAAGTCAAAACAATGTAGCAACATTGCCCTCTGCTGTAAAGAAAGCTAAGTCAAGCATTTCTTGTCTGTCCTTTGAAATTGAAATTATTTCATGACTGTCTTTGATATTTACAATTTGGCTCCGGCCGGGCTAGATGAAGGCTTCCTGCCTATTGTTTTAAGGCTAAAGTTAATGACCAGAATTTACATGTGGAATGGCATTTATTGCTCTGGTTTTTGCCTAGGTGTAAAAGAATGTAAATGCAGTTTCTGTCAGCCTGGGAACCCCAGGAAAGTGTAAAACAATGATGTAATGGGAATCAGGACTGCAATAGCAATTTAAGCAGAGAGAATCAGAAAGCATTAAGCATTTTTGTCTTGACCATCCAGCTCACAGCACTGTCTTGCTAATATGTAAGTTATCTTAGACTTGTGTTTTCTTTTAGAAATAGCTAGGAACTAGAAAGATCAGACTAAGTGTTTTTCTATTATGTCAGAACTGTACTACTGAGTTATTTTAAGTATTTCTGTGTGATCTCTGAACTCTTGACTAGCACTGTGTAGTAGAAAGTATTGTCTTGTGGTTTTAATTATTTATTATTAAATATTTTAAAACCTTTCAACTGTGGCTGTTTTGTGTAGAGATAAGTTAAGCTCTAAGAGTACATTGCATGTATATAAGGATCCTGTACCAAGTCACTCTAATAAGCCTTGACTGTTTAGTCATACTACCAATTGGATAATAATATTGCACAGTAATAACTGGACACCCTTTTAAGGGCATTTGAGTAGCTGATAATTATTAGTGGGTGGTGGCAAGTGGTACTACCGTATAGTCTGGGAAAAGGGGGCACAGCTGGAGAACCTGTGCCAGCCTTCCGCAGGAGTGTCTGTGTGGTTGTATAAATTCTTCTCAAAGTGTGTGTGTATGTCAGCTACTTGGGCAGGGACACAAAGCACTGGTTGGATAGAGAGGGTGCTAGAGGTTTTAACTTGCCCACTAGGCTGAGATCTGGACCCTATAGCTGTGCCAGTGTGGAGTCTTACTGGGGACCTGGAGAGCAAGGGAGCAACCATCCCCAGAGTGACTGTGATCTCTGTATGCTCTTAAGGGAAATTGTACTTTATTGTGTGTATTTGTTATCCTTTCCTTATATATGAGATGCATCACATTCAGTTTCCCTGCTTACATTCCCTATCCCTCAGTAACAGAGAACTTTCTTCAGTAATATAGGACAAAATATTGATTACCTTGAAACTGACTTAAGTGGATTAAACTCCTTATCTTTGATGGTGTGCCAACATAACTATTCAGGCAAATCCTAAACCTTTTATCATCATTATTGAAAGCTACATTATTTCTAATGAAGCTGCTAAATCAGCTAAGGCTATGATGGTCTGCATATATACAGATCGGTTTTGGTATTAAATGCAAAATATAAACAAAAAAAAATGACATGAAATTGCTCATTTTTGAAAAATTAATAGCTGGAGATTCATCTCTTTCTCTTCTGAAGATATACTCAACTTATTTCTCTTTACTTCACTTCACTTTTACTTTTTTAATGGGAAGGTAAATTTCACCAGAAAGATAAAAAAAGACAGGTCAAGCTTTTTGTTTCCCAGTCATGAATTTCAGGTTATCCTGTGAGATCATCAATCAATTTTATCCCATTTCTGAGATGGTATTATATCTTGGGTGTGCCTAGGAGACTCATCATATTTGATTATGCCGAGATTAAATTTACTGGGAGCCATATTGTTGCAATTTATTTAAGATGCCAGAATCACCTCACTTGTAATAATGTGGAGGAGTAATGCCTATATCTAGAACAATCCAAGGTATCCTATTTTCTCAGCCTATGATGGAAAGTAATCTCAATCACCTTGCACTTCTTGTTGAGATAAGCAATGATACTTGCCAGATACTATTTCTTATTGTATGTCTGTTGCTTATATTTTGAGATCAAATACTCATTTTAATGCAGCACAAATCTCAGTGGTATTATTTTCATCAAAAATGTGTTCTTATAACATTAAAGGAGTGTGTACAGTTCGGAAACCAAAGGTGAAGCAGCGGTGCTACTCAAACACCAGTAAGGCTATCTGAAGGAAGAAAAGAAACCTAATGTATAAAATGATGCTAAAAAGCAGTTATGATCACCTTGTTGCAGAATAATTTCTAGAAAGAAACTTATAGATGTGGGAATTATTTATTGCCATAAACACTAAATTGTGAGCATTCAGTATGATACTATAGATGACCTCATCTCTTTCCTACAGTCAGAGTGCTTCCACATTGGCAAAACCCCTTCCAACTTCAGCAAGGCAAGCCGACCCGAGGTAGTACTGTCAGTTGAAGTTTATCTCTGAATGGAGAGTTGCCCCGGTATCCTTCCCACCCTGCCAAGGAGATCCTGACTTGGAGAAGTAGCATTGTCAGTGGAGATGGGAGGTATTGAGAGGTCACCTAGTGAACTGATGGCTGATTAACCCAAGGAATGGGAAAAAACATTTTATTTCATCTGCCCAGTAGAAAATAAATGGGTCTATATTACGTGATCGAAAATTCAGATGTTCGAACATGTAATTATCGACCCCAATTGAGCGAAATGGCAGAATGTCGAACACGTAAATGGGAATCTCCATAAGGGGAGATTTCCATTTACTGCAATGTAGTGTGGTCTCAGATTTGGTATATTTAAGTAGCAAGGGGTGTGGGGATGCAGGGGGGCTTGCCCCCCTGCATAAAGCAGTTTAATGGTTTGTTTGGGTTTTTGTTATTTTTTCCGGCTGTTCGCTCTATTGGGGTCGATGATTACATGTTCAAACATCTGAATTTTCGATCATGTAGTATAGACCCAAAATAAACATCAATTATTATTAAATTTCTCCAGATATTTTCCCTTAAAGTAGTGGAATCTTCAAATAAAGGGCATGAGCATATTGGAGAATGCTGTCCCTGCTTACATTGTCCCATACCAGCTCAGGGTTTAATGTTCCAAGTCATAATAGTTATTAATTTGATTATCTACATAAAATGGACATTATTCATGTTATTTTTTCCCACTGTATGTTAGTAGACTGTTTCCTGTGACAATTTAGAAAAGATGAGCTGTTTATACAGGCATTTAGTTTCTTGTTTGAAAAAAGGGCTCATTTGCAGGTTTTGCTAGTTGTTCCTATGATTAAGGAAACATTTTCAATTGAATCAATGCACTATCTGCACCAAACTGTGTATTGTTTCACACAGAATATTTAACTTCTGTATGTTGACTTCAGAGTAAAGGTGACACAAAGCAGCCTGAAATCTACTTTAAGCAAATAACTTTGCCCAGAGTATTTCCTGCTGTGCTACATTCTGGAGAATATACCACCCCAAAACCAGCTTTTGTCAAACAAGTCATGAGCTGGCCATATTGGTGCACCTTAACGTTAGTTAAAAGGTTTCTTATCTCCATGTTCTTTGCCTGAGTATTTCATAATTGGGAAGGATGCTCAGATGAAGATGTTAGATGCCATAATTCTGCTAAAACTAGGTAAGGATCCCTTACTTAGAAGTTTTGTCACATTAACATGTCTTTCTGCTCTGGGATTTTATAAAACATTGGCTAAAATTCCAGCTTAATAGCAAGATGTTTGGCTCCTTACATTTGAGGAAGTTTTAGACTGACTTTGGCTAAGGTAAATTACCTTTCTGCTATCTTTTAATGTGATGTATGTTATATTCATTTATAGTCCATGTGGTGAGCAGCAATGCTTTCTTCATTTTTTTAGTCAGTGTAAAGATATTCAGTAGGATCAAATAAGTTTTTCTAGTAGCCACCTTACATGGCTTGAGCTTTCCCTAGTCTCATGATATATGTTAAAGTTCTTTATGGAAATCTGTCTACAAATATTTGGTATACATGGTTGACAGCAATGAGTCCTACATTTCTCCTGAACAGATGATATATAATGGAATATCCACTCGCTCCTTATCACTTAAATATTTCTTAATCTAGCCCCTGAACCACAAGTGTGGAATGTTGAGAAAGAATGTGAGATCTGAGGGATACATTTCAGTGGTGGCAGGTAGAAGTCATTAGCATATGTTAATAAAGTGTTACTTATAGTTAGTTTATTTTATTATTTATTTTATTTATTTTACATTCGTTTACCAGATAGTCCGACTGGACTGGATCCATTTACAGCGGAGGCCCAGGGAGAAAAGCTCCACACATATTAACAGAAATACTAGAATTAATACAAAGTAGTAAAAACTGATAATAACACATAACAGCAAAAATTCAGCTAATAAGACAGAAATGTAAAACAGACAGGATACAACTCAGCAGTTAAACAGACAAAAAACATTGGTATTGAGAGTCATTAAATACATCAGGTCTATATTAGAACATCAAAGTTTCAAAACTTTGAATGTTGTAATATCGACCCCTATTCAGCGAATGCTTACAACATTGAACATGCAGAACAGAAAATTTGTTCCTAGGGAAAAAAATTGCTGTTCCAAAACACATACACACAACACAAGCACACCAAACAAACAGCAATCCACACACATACACCTAAAATCTTACATCTAACCCTACACTGAACTGTACATACACCACTAACTATCTATACAACACTGTACATACAACACTTACTATCACACACTCACTTCACCCTCACCCTAACCCTAACTCACCTACCCCACCCTAACCCTCACATCCACACAATCGTACACCTACCTGACCCATGCCCTAACCCTAACTCACCTAACCCGTGCCCAATCGCACACTTACCTGAACCTGACCCGTAACTTTCCACCACAGCGCTGAAAATAGTGAAGCGACAGAAGCAGACAACCGAATTCTTTTCCTAGGAAAAAATTGGGTTTTCTGTAGCTTTGGTATTTTCAGCGTTTGCTGAATAGGGGTCAATATTAGAACATTCAAAGTTTTGAAACTTCGATGTTCTAATATAGACCCCATACATCTTGTTAAAATAAAGTAGCTATATTAAAGAGATAACAATTGTTGGATGTAAGAAGAAAAAAAACAAAGCTGTAGCATTTACAGTAGGCAAGTAATACATCCTTCCAACTTTCCACAGAGCTAAAGCAGTGATTTTTAGGTTATGCATAGGCATAGCCAGGTGCTTATGAGATGTGATTTTAGAGAGTTTTTGAAGTGTGAGATGGTGGGGATAGAGGTCAGTGAAGGGGGGAGGTTGTTCCAGTTTCTAACAATGGTGTGGGAGAATAGTGCTTTGCTAGCAGTGTTGTTAGCCCTAGAGATGCACAGAAGTGATTTTTCACTAGAGCGGAGTGTGCGATTTGTTGCATAGTAGGTAAGTAGTTGTCTTTGTGATGAGGTTTTGTTAGGATACTTCAGAATGTATAGGCAATGACCAGTTGGTGGTAATTTAGTAGTTGAGGAAATTCTATCCATTTTAGGTCCCTTAGAGCTAGACAATGATTGGATCTGAAGGTGGCATTATTAGCAAATTTGGCAATATTATTACAGCATAACTCAAGTTTGTCAAGGTCAAGTTTTCTAATATGGGTAAGAATTGGTGCTGCATACATTAGTGTGGACAATATTTGAGTATGGGCTAGGGCGATCCATGTTTGATCTGAGAGGAAGTTTTTGTGTCTGTATAATGAATCCATTTTTTGTGAACCTTTTTGAGGGTTTGAGAGATATGGATATCAAAGAGAAGGTTTTTGTCAATCAACACCACCACAAATTGACACTTCAGAACCTTCAAACCACAACAGCTCACAGCTCCAAATCAGGTGAGACAAAAGGAGCTGCAAATAAATGCCAAACTTTATTGGTAATGGTTAAGCGCTTTCTTCTCCTTCAAGAGACTTCATCAGAACAAATTTCATTACAAACCCAGCCCTTAAATACCCTTGCTTAATGATGTCACATGAATCACTTAATTACACCTTAAAAACACACTACATAATTTATTAAAAAATAAGTAAGTAAATAAATAAATGATTGAAACTCACTCATATTGTGTTTAACTAACATTGTAAAACATTTAAAACATTAAAACACATCTCATATTTAATTTAATTGTGCCTTATAGAACACTTCAAACCATCTAGCCCATAATATGTTTTGATTTTAAAATACATGCAATATTAACTGCCTCATTTAATCCAGGAAATTGGGTGGCATCCACCCTTAACTGCCATCTCAATTCACTTGCATCCAAGTGCAAGTCTACTATTTTACCCTGAGGGTCCTTTACTATATGATCAATAGCCAAAAACTTAAATGAGTGTGTCCCATTGTCTTTAATATGTCTAAATAAAGCGTTAATTATTTTTCTTTTCTTTATGTCATAAAGATGTTCACTGATGAAATTTGTTCTGATGACGTCTCTTGAAGGAGAAGAAAGCGCTTAACCGTTACCAATAAAGTTTGGCATTTATTTGCAACTCCTTTTGTCTCACCTGATTTGGAGCTGTGAGCTGTTGTGGCTTGAAGGTTCTGAGGTTTTTGTCAATCTCAACACCGAGGAGTTTAGTATGATCAGAAGGAGAAATGCTAGTACCATTTTTAGAAGTAATAGAAAAGGAAAGAGGAGTCAATTTTGATTTGTTGGAGGTAAATAAAAGCAATTTAGTTTTATTAGGGTTAAGGTTGAGTCGGATATTTGTGATCCAACTTTCCACAGAGCTAAAGGATTCCTGGGTCTGTTGTTGAAGAGTGGAAAGAGATACCATGAGAAGTTATAATAAAGGTATGCAGTTACTTTGAAAATAAAGTTTAACAATACCAAATAAGTTTTTTGTTACACTGTAGAATTTGATTTTGAATTGGAGCCAAATGTCTTTAATTAATATACCTGCTTATTTTAAAATATAAGATGCTTTGGTTAATAGAAACTTAAATAAAATGTAAGAAATCAATTGTAGACTGACCAATGATGTGTTGGTAGCCAATTACGTCTTTCGAAAAATGGTCAACATGGTGAAAAATAATGTATTCCCAGATGTTTGCATCACAAATTAAGGTTGCCTGTCATGCTAGACCTCTAACTTGCTTAATCTAGCAGCTCTTTACAAGTTTATCTGGGTTGGCCTAGAGTTTGTTTTGATATTTTTTACATTTCCATTGGAAGCATACAATGCTAACCTCACAGGCATGTGACTATATTATATGTTATATTTAACAATTGCCTTACATATTCAGACAGCCTTTTAATCCTTACAAAAACTAACACAATATACAAGAAATGTGCATACATAACTTCCTTGGAAGCAAAAATCTCGCTTACAAACAAGGTTATCAATAATATACTCACTACATGTTTCACACATAGCACTCACCACACACATAGACTTTCTTAGGTTGAAGTACTTATAACAGAAACATCTCCAAGATCCAAAGACCTCCTAAGCTGTCAAACGTCAACATTTATCCTCATCAGTCATTAAAACAGTCACCAAAAGCAGCAACTAACACCATATATAAGCCTACACCCAATGATCCCCCCAAAAAAACAGATAAAGCAGCAAAACCTTTATCTAGTACTCTTGCCATAGGGGAGTCCATTGTATGACACACACAATGCACCTCTCACCAGGCTGGACAAAGAGAGGATAAAGGTTAGTTGCCTATCTGGAACTATGATTTGCAATATCACACACAAACTCAAGTCACTGCACTACTATGATTCTGTCATAGTATATGTGGGATTAAATTACCTGAGACATATCTCACTGGACTATATGAAAATAGACATTATGGAATTCTCTGATTATGTGTCACAGACAGGTATGGACCTTGTATTGAGCAGCTTACTACCTTCTTCAAGTATGATGCCACAATATGAACAGAAAATAATTGATTTTACTAACTGGCTTAGTTTATGGTGCCACTTCAGAGAAATCCAGTATCTATCGGCATGAGAGGACATGGTTAACAAACCATGTTGCTTTGCTAAGAATGGTCTGCACCTGTCCCCCCTAGGTTTTTGGATACTTATTAAAACGTTATCCTCCCCATTAGAGCTTTTTTAAGCAATGTCAAAATTACAAAACTACCAATGTAGCAAAAAAAGAAAACCTCAAAGCAACCTTAATGTGTTACTGCTCAGTGCTAGGGATGTAACCAAGAAAATCCACACCCAACAAGCTTGCCTCATCCTAGAGAATGTGGACATCAGTGCTGTTACTGAGACTTGGTTTAAAGCTGAAAAGAGTACTGAAGCAGTGGAAAGCTATAGTGTCTTCCACACATTTAGACAAACATCAGAAAAGACAAGATCTAAAGGTGGAGGTGTCTCTATCTACATTAGCAACAAATACAACTGTAGGTTGGACAAAAAGGATGACGCTCTGGAGTTCATCCATATTCAAGTTTCCATATACAAGGTTCCTTCTCATGCCCTTTCCAGCTACAGGTCACCCTCAATAACCCACAAAGCTCACAGCTTTTACATAGACCTACTAGATGTGTTCACCAACCAATCAAATGCCCTGTACATTGGAGACTTTAACTACCGCTGTATAGATAGGGGAACATACACTGCCTCTTACTCTCAGGTAGAATGTTTCTTGGATTTCTGGAACACAAACATCCTGGTCCATATAATGTTCACTACAACCAGTGGATCAAATGTTTTGGACCTAGTACTTACTAGCATGGGAGAGCATTGCACCCACCTGTATCATGTCCTCATTGGTGAGATAGGACCACAGAGTTGTTTCCATGAAATAAAAATCAACAGGGAAAACCCAACTAAACTTGTAATAGGAACTATTCTAAAGCAAACCAGATCTTATTATGCGACCGTTTGTCAAAATTCACAGGTCCCCACAAAATCCAAGAACATAACTACCTATGCAGAATTATTTACAGAAATCCTGTACAAACATGTAAATGGATGCATTGAGGCTGCCATACATATCAGAAGTAAGCCCAGATATAACATCAAAAGCAAACCCCACCTGTGGAATCCTTATCTTAACAGTGTGTATATAACAAAATAAAGAAAATTATGGCCAAAATGAACTACCTCACCTAAGTGTCATGTTTAATCATAGCCTCACCTCAAGCTTCATGCCCAATGAGTGGTGCACAGCTACAGTTATCCCACTCCACAAGGAGGGATCCACCTTGGATCCCGGGAAATATTATCCCATCAGTCTGACAAGCCTGATCTGCAAAGCCATGGTATGCATTATCATGGAACTTATAAACAAAGACATTGGCAACCTACAAACACTGGACCCCACCCAGTTAGGTTTTGTAAAGGGACGATCTTGTCTCCTCAACCTGATTGACTTCTTCGAATCAGTCTCCAGAGCTGTGGACGAGGGCAAGGTGGTCCACACAGCTTATCTGGACCTCGCCAAGGTCTTTGACACCATCTTCTACTATGGAATCCTAGATAACCTTACTAATCTGGGCATTAATCCCTATGTCACTTGATGGGTTGCCAACTGGCTTACTGACAGAACCCACACTGTAAAAGTAGCCGACTCAAAATCCAGCTCCAGACAAGTGACAAGTGGAGTACCTCAGGGTTTCCTCCTGAGACCGCTCTTCTTTGACATCTACTTCTCTGAAGTACAGACCAGCACTAAGGGACTCTGGCTAACAAAGTTCACAGATGACTGCAAACTGGGAGCCATTATTGAATCCCCAAATTATGTGGATATTCTACAAAAGGGCCTTACAGAAACAGATGCTTGGTGCCAGAGCCATGGGCTGAAGCTCAATACCAAGACATGTATAGTTATCCCCTTTGGGAAAAAACATGCACCCATGAATTACTACATAAGTGTCAGTACACTAAACACCGAAAGTGTGATAAGGGACTTAGGGACACAGGTGGGCAGTGGTCTCACCTTCAATAACCACAAAGCCACAACAGTCAGGAAATCCTTCATTGTGGCACACCTCATCACTACGGGCTCTTCATCCAGAAAAAAGGAGGTCATTGTCCCAGTCCCTCATTAGACCCATTATGGAGTACAATGCCCCATTTGGTATGTACCTCACAAGACATCTGCAACAATTGGAAAGGCCACAGAAATACCTCACTAAAAGAATCACAGGCCTAAAGCAGATGCCCTATGCTGACCATCTAAAAAAAACTCCAGCTATACTCTGTCGCATATCACCTACTCAGAGGTGATCTCTGCTTAACATACAATGCTATGTCAAACCCAGTGGTGTTGGACATGCTACACTTAAAGAAATCCTAATCCCTCAGAGCCACATGTTCCAGGGATCTAAACCTGGTCATCACAATGAACAAAACATGCTGGAGGGATAGGTTCCTGACCCAGAGACTCCCCATACTCTGGAATAGACTGCCCTTACACGTCAAGCTGAGTGCCTGTTTGGGCCTCTTCAAAAGGAACCTTGACGATTGGATGCAAGATAGGAAATTCACCCTGGGGATCATGTCAGTCACCCTGCTAGACAGGGGATCAGGGAAGTAAATATTCTGGGAAGAAATAGCCAGGGATTTGTTATGGCTAGGCTTGTGTAGGCCCTAGGGCCAATAGCCTAGTATCAACCTATGAACCTATGAACCTAAAATCAGAAAGACCTCTCTGATTCAAGTAAACAAGAAACTAAGATGTCTAATAAAATCCAACAAGGCCTTGCTGTCCTTGTTGGTCTAATAAAGTCCAACAAGCCAAATACATTGTCAGGATGTCCTCCCAGGCCAAGGACAATCACAATTCAGCTATGTCAGGAACCTTAGGATAACAATCATCAGTGTGGAGAATTGGTGGCAAATGGTACAACCTTTATCAACCAGGGTGACATAGCAAATATACTGACTGATAAATTTAGCTCTAATTTCACCCTCCACTCCCTTCAATACTCTCTGTGAAATCTCTTCTCCCAACTATCAACAGGGAGCAGGTCATGGTGGAACTCACTAAGGACAAATGCACACTGCTTCATTGGACCTTGACAATATTCCCTGTTGCCTACAAAATAGTCTAAAACATGTCCTAGCAAGCATTCTTCAACTATAGTCTCAAAAACATGACAGGTGAAAGGAGGCCCATAGCAGTCATCCCTCTTTATAACAATGGACCATCAACCATTCCCAGGAACTACAGACCCATCAGTCAGACAAGTCTAATATGCAGAGCAATGCAGCAAATTATCATGGAAATGATCACCAAGGACATTGGCTACAGACAGACACTGGACCCATCCTAGTTTGGCTTTGTTAAGGGAAGGTCTTGCCAGGTGGACTTCTTCAAGACTATCATCAAGGTAATAGATTGGGGAAAATGGTGCATAATACACCACACAGATATTGCTGACAAACTCTCAGAATTTGGCAAAAATCCCTACATACCCCACTGGATTACTGGCTAGCTCACAGATAGAACCCAAGAAGTCACGATTGGTGAGAACACCTCTACCAGTATTCCAGTCACCAGTGGAATATTCTAGGGATCTCCGTTGCACCTACTCCTGTTTGGTGCATAATTCTCAGAAGTCTAGGCTGATAGCAAAGGCCTCTGCCTTACCAATTTTGCAGATAGCTGTAAACTGGGAGCTGTCTTAGATCCCCCCCATGACACCAACATCCTACAAGAGGGTCTAATACAAACAAATGACTGGTGCCAAAGACATAAATTAAAATTAAATGAGAAGAAATGCATAATAGTGCCATGTGAGAAATCATCCACCCAAACTCATTACTACATTGAGAAAACAACACTAAGATTTGACCAAATAGTTAGGGAACTAGGAGCGAATACAGACAGTAATGTGGCCTTCAACCAATGCATAACCAATATAGTAAGAAAATCATTCTATGTCACCCAACAAATAAACAAAGGTATGGCAAAGAAGTTATAGTACCAGTCTACTCAGCCCTTATCAGACCCATCAATGTGTACAATGCTCTCTTCAGCTTGTACCAAACTAGGCATTTGCAACAGCTGGAATGCCTTCAAAGGTTTCTTACCAGGAGAATGCAGAGAAAGAATACCATGTCCTACCTAGGTTGCCCTATCTCTGTACTTAGTCTCCTATAGGTTACTGAGAGATGATTTATGCCAAGCATATAAAGCATCCTCAGATCCGATGGATCTGTTGTATATCCACAAAACAAATAGCACCAGAAACAATAGATATAAGGACCTGAACTTTGCCTTTGACATAACCAGAACATGCAGTAGAGGCCGATATGTGTCTCAAAGGATCCCGTGCTATGGAATAAGCTCTCCATCTACATAAGGCAAAGTTCATCCCCGACTGTATTCAAAAAAAGCCTTGATCATTGGATGAAAAATCACAATTTCACCCCTGTTCTGGCCCCCATGTCTCTGATGAACAGAGGTCAACAGTAAGTAAATTAATCCCCAACTTATATATCCCCCTCCCACACACAACCATTACCTACCTCTTTATTAATGTGCACCACCATATAGGAAGGAACTCAAGGATAAAACCGGGCTAGGTTGCACAGCTTATATTTTAAAGACCCTGGTGATTGCCTAGTATAAACCTATGAACCTATAATGTAAAGAACTGCCCCCTAGTTGTTGTAAGATATCGATAAAACAACACTGATAATATTTCTCTGATTGTTAGAACAGTACAGAATTTGTAGTTGAACCTGGAATTTCAACTTAGGTACTTTGTTTTGTGACTGCCAGTCATTGTCTGTAGTCTGCCAAGTGTCTTCCATTTTCTGTGAAGATAGCTGATCAGCAGTGGTTGAGAGGGAGATGTGAGCAGTGTGTATGGCTAAGTGTACATTATCGAGTGATAGCTATCCCTTGCCTGAGTATAGGTGGTTACATTAAACCATTCAAGTGTCCTTATTTGTCCTGGTGTTGGTCAAAACTAAATGCTGGAAGATGGTAGAGTACATTTTCTCAATTACAGGTCTAGCTTAAATTGTACACATAAGGGGAGCCCTTCAAATATCAGTAGCCCATCCTTTTGTACTACGGTCAAACTAGAGCACACTGAACAGGTTGGTTTATGGATACCATGAATGGCTCTAAACTGAGAGATTGATACATTTGGTTGTTGAGATGATGACAGATAAGGTTTAATGATAAAACCTAATGTGGTTTATTTAAAGCAAGAGTGGATCTGTTCCTCAGAGGGAATATTGTGGATCAGATTGTTTCAGGCAGGTTTCACATTGTGACATAGCAAATATTGCACACCCCTTGTGAGAGAACTCTTGTCTCCTATGCATTTCAATTCAATATCATAGGTGGCAAAAATTAAGGTGCTGACTTGTGCCTTGTTTTAGGATTTTGTGAAACAAAGTCTTCCTGAGACTACATTAAGAAGAAATGAAATTATGGATGGGTATTAGTATCCCCAATGGTGTTTGAAGATGAGCTTTCTATGTGTTTTACCTTTGACTCCATCTGATTACTTGTGGTATATAAAACAAATATTTAGTTATATCTATAACATTAATGTTCCCACTTACACTATGTTATCTCAATACCTTGAGCCGTGACAACCTAGTATCATCATATATGTTCATGACAGAATTTAAAAAGACTAAAGAATAGTCTTTGCACTACACTGTGCTTAAGAGTGGCTGTCCCTAAACTTTTAGTCTTATAAGTAACATTGGCATATTCATAAATTGTAAATAGAACTATGAAAGTGCATTAAATCTAAACATTAGACACTTTTTTTTACTTCAAAGAATGTATACATATTAATATCACTCTCTTATTCTCTCTCTCTCTCTACATTTATATATATATATATATATATAGTTCCCCTTCACAAGATCGAATGGATGGAAGCTCGAAATTCATAATTTCGAGCTCAGAATCTCAAACTTCTATTCATTCGAAATTGTGAATGGGAGCCTTAGGTTTAAAAAAATAAAAAGTTAAGTTACCTTATTGCAGGGGGCCAGGTCCCCCTGAATCCTAGCAGTTTAAATGTGAATGTTCCGTGACCGCACTATAGCGGAGGAATGGAAAATCTTCCATTTTGCACTTACGTGTATAGTGCGGAATGGGAAATTTCCCTTTCCTTCACTATAATGCAATCTTGGAGTAGGTATATTTAAGTGAGGGGGGTGTGGGGGGTGCAGGGGGATGACACCTCCCTGCGAAAACATTTGAAAGGTGTTAATTTTTAATTTTTTTTTTGTCCCTTTCATATGTTCGAGTTTCTCTAAATTCGAGATTCTGGTTTTGAGTTTATGACTTTCAACTTTAGAGAAATTCGATCATATGAAGGGGAACCATATAAATACATATATATATATATATATATATATATATATATATATATATATATATATATATATACACACATCAATTTACGTGTGTGTGTTTCTATGTGTATACATGCACACACACACATCTATATCTATATATGTATATATCTATAAATATCTATCTATACAGCTATAAATGGGAACCCTTAATATAGTCAATTTTATTTACAATGAACATTTTGTCGACTAAACAGAAGGTTGATAGGTGTGTGAGATTGCATGATTCCCAGGTTTGGGGAATATGCCCTGCCACTCCTCCCTCTCTAACATAGATGACAAGCAGGCGGGGTAGTTCGTTTATATGCTTTATTGTATAGAAACACATTAAGATGGATAGCAGCATTACAAAATGTAAATAAACTGATTAACAGACAGACCTTACATATATACATGCTTACAACAAAACAGTTTACTACAAAATGGCAGTCAGGCTCGCACGCGCTCAGTGTTTATACACTTGTGCAAGCCCTTGGATAGCTTCTTAAAGGTACATGCACATCCATCGATCTACTTCCTCACACTTAATAATATATCCCTTAGTAAAAAAACAACAATGGAGTTAAACATGCATATTACTACAGACATTAGAAACAGACATGATGTTCATGTCCTATTTACCATGTATCTATAACATGGTCTGGAGGTATGACCAGATATATTTACATAGCAATCTGAATGAGGTATAGCAACAGGGACAGTCTTTGGTGAGCAACTCATATTAAGAACTTCTGGATTCATCACAGGAATGAGAATATTCTCTGGAACTTCCTCTGGAACTGAAACACTGGACAACTCAATCTGAGATAAAGAGTCTTTATCACAGGCTATGTGCTGTGGTATAGGCTCAGACACCAGCATCAAATATTTTTGATTCCACCTAAACTCTACTCCTTGTGATTCCACAATGTATGATCTCAGCTTTGGGCAAATAATTTTTATGACTACAGTCTGATCATAACCTTTGGACATTTGCATCCTTATCACTTCTCCTTCTTGTAATGGATTGAGTAGTTTGCTGGTCTTATCATAATAGGACTTCTGGGTTAAATGCTTCTTCAACAGATTGGTTTCACTGGCCTGTTGTTCTTAACACATGGAACCAACAACTGACTACTGATTGATAACGTGGTTCTAGTTTGTCTCGACAGAAGTCACTGGACAGGTGAACCAAGATGTTTTTCATGAGGAATATTTCTGAGATTCAAGAGATTCAGGAAAACATCACTATTGTCTTGTTCTGACTTCTCTAGTAACTGTTGTTCAGTTTGAACTACACATTCTGCCAAGCCATTTGACTGGGGATACTCTGGGCTACTAGTGACATAAGTAAAGTCCAACCCTCCATCAAATATTTTGAACTGTTGGCTTGTAAACTGCGTGCCATTGTCAGAAAAAACTTTGTGTGGACTACCATGGACTGCAAAATGATGCTTCATTTTAGTAATAACAGTACTGGATGTTAGGTTAGGAAGTAGATCAATCTTAAATCAATAGAATAAGAGTCTACTAATGCCAAGTAATGTTGACCATTCCATTCAAAAATTCAGTGGCTAATGTCGACCAAGGTAGTTCAGGAAGCTGGTTTAGCTAAAGTTGCTCTTTCTGTTGATGTGGCTTAGTACTCTTACACACAGAACAAGATCAAAGTACTCTCTCAATGTCTAGTGACATAAAAGGCCAAAATACTAGTCCTCTTGCCCTGCTTTTGGTAGAGTCAGCTCCTGGGTGACCACAGTGCAAGATAGTAATGTACTCTTGTTGCAAGGACACTGGAACAATTACTTCTGGACCTTTCATAATGATACTATTGTCAGACAAAATCTCATCTATTGAACCACAAACTGAAAACAGTAAGATAAAAACCACAAACCAGTGACCCAAAAAAGAAGCAAAACAGCATTTATTCCTCTGTTCCTCTGACGTCTCGGCTGGTGCCTTCCCAGGAGAATACTGAACAAACTTCACACTCCATATTTATAATACATTCATTCAATCAATTATCCAATAATCCTATTATTTAATTACTTACAAAGTTATTTAAAGTAAAACTCTCCAGTTAAAATCTACATTCATTCATTGTGGTACCAAAGTATCAATTTTTAAAATATAAACTGCTTCTTTATACAATAAAAAATTTTTAATATTTTTGTACAAATAATGATCTACAACTTTCTCTAATATTGTGCCTACTAACCCATTAGACTGACTGTGATGTTCATAATAAAAATGCTCTGCTACTGAGGTAGACATTTTAACATTTTCAATGTCTCTAATGTGTTCAAGCAATCTGACTTTAAAAGGCCTTTTCGTTTCCTCAATATAAAACTTATTACAGGGGCGGGGCATTTAAGTGCATATATAATACCCTCTGTATCACATGTAAAGTTTGCTTTCTCATTAAATTTTATACCATTTATATTGTCAAACCCTGCAACTATATGCTTGCATGTTTTGCATTTAACGCAGATTTCATTACCAACTGTTCTTAGTGCATCATAAAACTTAAGTTCTGGTTTAATCACTTTACCTTTAACTAAAAAGCTTTTAATATTTCTCCCTACTTTATAGGAGAATTTTAAATTCCCTGGTAACCAATCTCTTGCTTCCTTGGATTTTTTTTAAAAATTCCAATAATATTTCACCATAGCTACAACTTTATCATTAAAAACACTATATAATGCGATTAAGTAAATCTCTTAATTATTTTTCTTTCATTACCATCATAACTTATTATATCTCTATCTCTTTTACATTCTTGTATATTAATCTGACTAGTTTTATAATAAGCCTTATCTATTGTTTGCTGGCGATACCCTCTTGAGTAGAACATGTTACACATTCTATGAATTTCCTGTCTCAATTCTTCTGTATCATTACATAATCTATGCAACCTAGTAAACTCTCCAATAGGGATCGCTTCTATAGTATGGGGGGGGGTGGCAACTGGTAGCCTTAAGGTACTTAACTTGATCTTCAAATTTTCTATGTATCTTAGTATGTAGATATCCCTTAGATACATCTACCTCTACATCCAAGAATGATACTATTTTCCTATTTGTATACCTTCGAATTTGAAGTTAAACTTATTATTTTGCAACTCTGATATAAATTCATCAATTTTTGTTTCCCCTCCTTCACACAAAAAAATTAAGTAATCTATAAACCTGCTATAATTTTTAACATATTGTTGAAAAAATGAAGTTCTGTAAATACATTCTTGTTCAAACAAACCCATGCTTAAGTTGGCATATGAGGGGGCAAATGCTGCCCCCATTGCTGTGCCCTGCCTTTGTCCAAACAACTCTCCTCTAAATTCAAAAAAGTTTTTTGTGAGACAAAAATATAACATTTCCACTATATATTCAGTTGCTGGAGCTTGCCCTAAGAAAAATCTCACTGCTTCTAGACCAAATGCATGATAAATATTTGTGTATAAACTCTTGACATCAAAGGTAATCCAATATATATGATCGTTCCAGCCTATGTTCTGTATTTTATACAAAAAAAATAGATACATCCTTCACATAGTCTGGTAACAATAATACCTTGGGTAACATTAATTCATGTAAAAGACATCCAATATTATGCAATAAGTAATTACTTCCAGAAACAATAGGGTGCCTTGGTGGATTAACCATACTTTTATGAATTTTTGGTACACAATAAAAATATGTCATACTGGTGTTATAATGACAGAACTCTTTTTAACATCTTCTTTAGTCAGGTACCCTAACCTGATACCCTTGTGTAACAATTGTTCATACTCAGAAATAGCCAGCTCATACATATCCCCCTGAACTTTTTCATATACTGTAATTTAATTTAGATGATGATAGCACATTTCTAAGTATTGGGAAATGTGTAACAAAACTAATTTGTTACCTTTATCTGGAGGCTTGAATATCAAATCTGCATTTCTTCTCAATGCTTGCAATGCTAGCCATTTATTTTTGGTCAAATTATAATTAATATTCATACTTTTTTAAAATTCAACATATTCTTGTTCCATAGAATAATTTAACATATTTTAAAACTGCATAATTTCCATGCAATTAAACACAGGTATAAATTTACTTTTTGTTTCTATACTACTTGTATCAAATAAGTAATATGCATTAGCAGCATCATCAGATACACAAGAGAAAAAAACTATCATTACTGTTAAAAGATACTTTTTCATTATCATCATCATAGATAAGAGAAACATTTTCATCAGAAATCTGAGGTACAACTTCTAAATTGTGCCTAAACATATACTTCAATTGCAATTTCCTAATAAACTTGAACACATCACATTTCAAATCATGTAGCCTCGGTAGTACTGTAGAAATAAATTTCTGGCCGCATTCTAATATGGCCTGTTCATACATACTTAGACTATAACCAGACAAATTTACCACATAAGAGTCCACTTTACCATCTACCCCTCTTGTTCTTATGTTGCCATTGCTGGTATTTTTGTTGGGGGTGTTACTGATACTGGTGGTTGAACTGTCATTCTTGCTGCCGTTTCTTGCTCTGGTAAACCGTTTTATTCCCCCCCTTGGTTCCGAAATGTTTGTTGATGTTGTTCAATGTTTTGCGCTGGTGGTAAGGGTGGATATTCCCCATTATATGCACAGTTATCATCCGTGCCCGATGACACTGTTTCAAAGGATGGTCTTGAGCTGAATAACACCGCTCATCCACCCTCTTACCTTCCTTAAAAGTCACATGACATTTAGCATTCTTTCTATTGGCCTTCATCCTTGTTACCATGTATCTATAACATGGTCTGGAGATATGACCAGATCTGGTAACATAACAATCTGAATGAGGTTTAGCAACAGGAACAGTCTTTGGTGAGCAACTCTTATTAGGAACTTCTGGATTCATCACAGGAATGAGAATAATCTCTGGAACTTCCTCTGGAACTGAAACACTGGACAACTCAATCTGAGATAAAGAGTCTTTTTCACAGGCTATGTGCTGTGGTATAGGCTCAGACACTGGCATCAAATATTTCTGATTCTGCCTAAACTGTACTCCTTGTGACTCCACTATGTATGATCTCGGCTTTGGGCAAATACTTTTTTACGACTACAGTCAGATCTTAACCTTACCACTTCTCCTTCTTGTAATGGATTGAGCAGTTTGCTGGTCTTATCATAATAGGACTTCTGGTTTAAATGCTTCTTCAACAGAATGGTTTCAATGGCCTGTTGTTCTTAACACATGGAACCAACAACTGACTACTGATTGATAACATGGTTCTAGTTTGTCTCGACAGAAGTCGCTGGGCAGGTGAACCAAGATGTTTATCATGAGGAATATTTCTGAGATTCAAGAGATTCAGGAAAACATCACTATTTTCTTGTTCTGACTTTTCTGGTAACTGTTGTTCAGTTTGAACTGCACATTCTGCCATGCCATTGGACTGGGGATAATCTGGGCTACTAGTGACATGAGTAAAGTCCAACCCTCCATCAGATATTTTGAACTGTTGGCTTGCAAACTGCGTGTCATTGTCAGAAATAACTTTGTGTGGACTACCATGGACTGCAAAATGATGCTTCATTTTAGTAATAACAGTACTGGATGTTAGGTTAGGAAGTAGGTCAATTTTAAACCAATAGAATAAGAGTCTACTAATGCCATGTAATGTTGACCATTCCATTCAAAAATTCAGTGGCTAATGTCGATCAAGGTAGTTCAGGAATCTGGTTTAGCTAAAGTGGCTCTTTCTGTTGATGTGGCTTAGTACTCTTACACACAGAACAAGATCAAAGTACTCTCTCAATGTCTAGTGACATAAAAGGCCAAAATACTAGTCCTCTTGCCCTGCTTTTGGTAGAGTCAGCTATTGGGTGACCACAGTGCAAGATAGTAATGTACTCTTGTTGCAAGGACACTGGAACAATTACTTCTGGACCTTTCATAATGATACTATTGTCAGACAAAATCTCATCTATGTATGTAAAATAAGGTTGCACTTCTTGAGGTAAACTGGATTGCTTTGACAGCCATACTTGATTGATAAAGTGGTTGAGCCTTCATAAAACTGGATCTGTAGCTGTGTGATCTCTCAGCTTATCAAGACATGTGGAAGAAAATTTCTCACTTCCATGACTTCAAAATTAAGAGTTCCATTCTCATGCTTTTCAGTGGTGTTTCTGGGTGATCTTGACAATGTATCAGCAAGATAAAGAAGTTTTCCTTTCTTGTAGACAAGAGTGAAATTATACTTTTGCAATCTCAACATCATACATTGCAATCTGTCTGGAGATGAATGCATAGGCTTTCTCAAGATAGTGACTAAGTTTGGTGGTTTGTTTGATCTGGATAGGGCTACCATAAACCTAATCATGGAGGTCTGAGCATGCAAACACAATTGCTAAAAGATCTTTCTCGATCTGAGCATACTACATTTCAGTTTGGGTAAGAGTTTTAGATGCATAGGCAACAGGTTGATCCTTTTGTAGAATGACTGCATCTAGACCAAATTTCGAAGCATCACATGAAAGAGTGATTGACTTGTCAACATCATACTGTCTGAGAGTTGGTGGACTAGCAATTCTCTGTTTCAGGACATCAAATGCTCTTTGGTGTTGCTCTAACCAGACCAGGATACATCTTTACATGTCAGCTCTATTTGCATTGCTGAAACTTGTCTCAAGTCAGCAATGAACTTGCCTAGGTAGTTAACCATGCCAAGAAAATGTTGTAGGGTTGGAACATTGTGTGGAACTGGCATCTCGAGAATGGCTGTTTGCTTAGAAGAGTCTGGTTGTAGGCCTGAACTAGTAAATAATTGATCAACATTAGTAACCTCTTGCAGCCTGAATTTGCATTTCTGTGGATTGAGCTTAAGATTCATTTGATGTGCTCTTTCTAGAACTTTTCTGAGGTTTCTGTCATGCTCAACTTCACCATTAAATCCTATTAGTATGTCATCTCCTATAATAGCACAAGGATACCCAGAAAAGATTTGCGCACGTTGAAAAACTTCACTTGCAGAAATTATCCCAAATGGCATTCTCAAAAATCTGTATCTTCCAAATGGAATACCGAAAATAGTAAGCAATCAGCATTTCATGTCAAGCTAAATTTGCCAAAATGAACTCTGCATCTCTGACAGAAAAAAAAAACAGTGGCACTTGGCATCCGAGCTGCAACTTCTTCAAATGTGTGCATTGGATGATGAGGTCTTTTTAGTGCTTTGTTCAAATCTCATGGATCAATACATACTCTGATGTCATCTGAGCTTTTCTTATGAGCTACCATCATGGAAGATACCCATTCAGTTGGAGTAGATGAACCAAATGGAGAAATCGCACCTTGTCACACCATTTTATCTAACTCGGCTTTGACTCTGTCCTGCATAGATAGCTATTGGAACTTTTCAAGCTGTCCTGATAACTGGACTGACATCTGGGTCCAACTTAATGGAGTACACAACTGAAAGCTTGACTAGTTTGTCTTTGAAAAGATTAACACCAGTAGAAAAAATATACTGGGCGAAATTAGAGTAGAGGTCTTTTAAGCTAACATGAAATTCATTATTAAATGAAAGCAGTCCCATTTTCAAACAGTCTCATAGCCCTAGTAATGACTGGATGTGCCTCTTTACCACATAAAATAACAAGTCATACCATCTCCCAACAGAGTAATATGAAAGCACTACTGAGCCTTCAGCCTGAATTTCTTCACCACCATAAGCAACAAGCTTCTCACACTTTGCCAAATCAAGCCTTTCACCATGACACACTCTAGCAACTATTGCTGCTGACATAACATTGCATTTGGAACCTGTCAGCTTTGAGTTATATGGGTTTCCCATTTATCTGAACAGTACAAAATACCTAATTCTTTACCTTTAAATCTACTGCATTAACTGGTTCATGAAGCATTGACACACCATCAACATAAAGACTAGGGTTGAAGCTTTCTAATTCATCAACTCACTTCTTGAAATGTTCTATTTTAATAAAAGAATGTGGGCCTTTTGATTTACAAAACTTGAAATTATTCTAGTTATTGCATTTGTGACACTGCTGACCAAAAGCTAAACATTTTTCCCTTTTAGGTTCATTATTTTCACAACAATTTTGACAGTTGGCAATGAAACTGGTTGGGGGCCCATGATTTGAGTTTGCTGACTCACTCTTATGCTTTACTGAGACTGTGTGAACTCTGGAATTTGCTGGGAAGAGCTAGGGTTTACCAGTTGGTACTGCAGGGGCTACAGTTGCTGCCATGTGCCTGGGCCTGTTTCTTTTAAACATGTGCTGCATACTATCAACCTAAGCTCTAGAAGTTACTGGAAGCATGCATCTCTCATTAGTAAGCATATTTGTGTGTTCAGTAAGCTGATATATCTGACGAATCTCAATGGCCTTATTCAAAGTTAAATCACTGTCACAAAACAAAATATTTCTTATGACATCATCTTTAATACCGCACACATCTGTCTTTTATTAACTCATCTCTTAAATCACCAAATCTGTACATTTTAGCCTTATTCTTCAAGTCAGTTATGTATGCTGCAAAAGTTTCACCAGGCTTTTGATCCCTTGTATAAAATTAGTGCCTTTCCATTGTAACATTTGTCTGGGAGTTACACATTTCTCTAAATTTATGTTTTAAGCATTTTAAGCACTCAGGGCCCTTCCTTGACTCAGCCGGTACAACAATATGATGGTTTTCCCCTCTCCTGCATACTGTAGATAGCAGGTGCATACACAAATGAACGTTCCCTTTCAAGGCTTCTGACTCAGCTAAATTAAGTAGAATAAATGCCTTTGTATGGTAATCTTTATCAGAAAATGCAGCCTGTATGAGAATGTTGTACTCTTGCTTAAGCTCTCTCCAGTTCTCTGCAATATTATTGTCAAACACAAGTGCACCGGGCTTTCAAAATCCATCTGCCATGTCCACAAAGTATACACAAACACACTGAAGATATGGCCCTTGTAACTATGTATGAACAAACTGTTCTCACAGTACAGCTTGGAATAGCATTCAAATGTACAATAAACCCTTTGAAATACTGTACTTGCAAAATATGCTCTGAACTGGCTGTATTTTGTGAAATAACTTTACTGTAATACTGCACAAACATGGGAACACTTTATACACTTCTGATAACTTGGATATCTTTAATCAATAAGAAAAATATTTGCTTAGTGAAAATGCGGTCATTTCTTCTTATTTTATCCATTTTATGCTATTTGAATTTTATTTCAAACATTTTCTATAGTAATTTGAATATTTTTATCAATATCGGTTTACTTAAATATCATTTAGAGTGTTCTTTATGCCTCGTTTCATATTTTGTGAATAAGAAATTATTTGAGTAAGTTTATAACATCTGAAATGTGTTTCTGACATGTCTTGTGAATTATGCATACAATAGGGATGATCCTCTCCTCTATATTCCTCCAATAACAAACAGGTGCCTCTCAGACTTAAACTGGAGAAACTGGAACTCTTTCTGGCAACAAGTCATTTTGGCCATGCTTCCTTTAACACCATGCCCTTTTAGACATGCCTCTTCTGACACCACGTCCTTTTACAAATATTGCAAACCAAGGATTTTAGCCTCCCGCAATATATAAATGAAATGCTTGGAGGGACAGTCTCATTATCCAGTGGTTGCCCCATCTGAAACAAGTTGCCTCTACATGCAAAGTAAAGTTATACCCTTGCCTCCTTCAAGAATAATTTTGATGAGTGGATGTCTGCCTGCAATTTCATCCCTGGCCTGATACACTTTACCTTACAGTCCTTTTGATCCTACGATCCCAGTAGAGTGTGTATATAAAGCTCTTTTATAAGTACAGTTGGCACTGAATTGCATTAAGGCAGTTATTTATTGTATGTAGCTGTTATACACACATGATAGCTATCAATAGCCTGCCTGGTGTTTTCCGGATAGTTTCATTCCACTTTTACGGACATACTGCACAGGTGTGTGAGTTAGAAGATCATCTTCTCCACTCATTTTAATGTGCTCCCAACACACAATGAGAAATGTCCCTGAACTTTTCCCTTCATAGTGGGTCATGGTCCACTTTTTATATTTTATTCATTTTCCTAGCATAAATTGATCTTTGGCAATGTTTTGGTTTTATCAGCCCATTTGTTCCCCATCCTCTGGTACTAATAACCTTGATCCTGTATAACTCATAGCAACATAGGTTGTTTCTTTCCAGACAGAATTGCCTTGTGACATTTATTCAATGAGGTTGCAAGAAAAAGAAAGGGATAGATGTAGAACTTAATCCACACAAAAAGGACTGAAACCAGGAGCCAGCAGGAATAAATAGATAAATAGGTACACAGTTACTCCAAAATAAAGAGAATCATTGATATCATAGTCCACACTTCTTTATTGCAACACAATAAATGCAAATGCTTTTGTCTCTGTCAGTTCAGAGACTTTATCAAAATACAGAAAGAAACAGGAAATACCCCATATATAACCCTAACCCAGTTAACACCTTAACAAAGCATCACACAATTAATTTCCTTCACCTTTAACCTACAAGACTTTTTTAAAAACTTCCTTAAAACAAAAATATATTATAATCAATAAAACCAAGTCTCAATGCAAATTCAAGATAAATAAGTTAAAAAAACACACATATAAATATATATACTCATACATAAAAGACATAACTTCCCTAAGAATAAATACACACATAGTAAAAATGTATTAAAAACTTCCATGATAGAAACATTCATATAAAAGGAAGAAAATTAATACACTTGAAAGGCACTCACCTTTCAAGTGCCTTTAATTTAAAAAAACAAGCCAGGGAAACATATAATTTCATCCTGGCCAAACAGTTGCATTCATTCTAAGCTGCCAGTATGCTTCCAAGATTTCTAAGTGCAAAGGCCATGGGCCCCCCCACCTCGGATCCCTTTTCAGCACATCAATAACAACAAACTTAAAAGAATGTCCCTCATAGTCCATACAATGCCTAGCTAAGGCATTCACTTTATTCTTCAGTCTAATGTCCCTGACTTGCTCATAGATTCAATTCCTAAGTTTCCTCTCAGTTTTGCCTACATAGAAGCAGGGGCATTGCACACATAAAGCACAATAAACAACCCTCTCTGATTGGCAAGTGCACTTGTCCCTGAAACTGAAGGTCTGCCCATTGATGGTTGCAGATGAACCCTCCATAATAAAACCACATTGGTTGCATCCCACATTTTTTCATGAGACCTTCACTAGGGTCACTTCTAGGGTTCTCAAGTAGGCTTTTCAATCATCTACTCTTCCTATAGACCACCACTGGGGCATTACTAATACATTTCCTGACCTCGTCGCAAGAGGACAGAACTTCAACATTAGGGCTAACAGAAACTTTAAGTCGGCGTTTATTACAACATTTAGTGTAGATAGTAGATTAATTTCTGATATTTTGCACAAGAATTTGGTGATTTTGTCCTCTTGCGACGAGGTCAGGAAATGTATTAGTAATGCTCCAGTGGTGGTCTATAGGAAGGATAGATGTTTGAAAAGCCTACTCGAGAACCCTAGAAGTGACCCTTTGAAGGTCTCATGAAAAAATGTGTGATATTTAACCAATGTAGTTTTATTATGGAGGGTTCATCTGCGACCATCAATGGGCAGACCTTCAGTTTCAGGGACAAGTGCACTTGCCAATCAGAGAGGGTTGTTTATTGTGCTTTATGTGTGCAATACCCCTGCTTCAATGTAGGCAAAATTGAAAGGAAACTTAGGAATCGAATCTATGAGCGTGTCAGGGACATTAGACTGAAGAATAAAGTGAATGCCTTAACTAGGCATTGTATGGAATATGAGGGGCATTCTTTTAAGTTTGTTGTTATTGATGTGCTGAAAAGGGACCTGGGGGGGGGGGGTACATGGCCTTTGCACTTAGAAAGCTTGGAAGCATACAGGCAGCTTAGAATGAATGCAACTGTTTGGCCAAGATGAAATGATATGTTTTCCCTGGCTTGTTTTTTGAAATTAAAGGCACTTGAAAGGTGAGTGCCTTTCAAGTGTATTAATTTTCTTCCTTTTATATGAATGTTTCTATCATGGAAGTTTTTTAATACATTTTAGTATGTATGTATTTATTCTTTGGGAAGTTATGTCTTTTATGTATGTGTATATATATTTATATGTGTGTTTTTTAACTTATTTATCTTGAACTTGCATTGAGACTTGATTTTATTGATTATAATATATTTTTGTTTTAGGGAAGTTTTAAAAAAAGTCTTGTAGGTTGAAGGTGAAGGAAATTAATTGCATGATGCTTTGTTAAGGTGTTAACTGGGTTAGGGTTATATATGGGGTGTTTCCTGTTTCTTTCTGTATCTTGATAAAATCTCTGAACTGACAGAAATGAACGTGTTTGCATTTACTGTGTTGCAATAAAAAAGTGTGGACTCTGACATCAAGGATTCTCTTTATTTTGGAGTGACTGTATACCTATTCATCTATTTATTCCTGCTGGCTCTTTGTTTCAGTCTTTTTTGTGTGGATTTAGTTTATTTCATTTGTGTTGCAGTTTGTGGATGCAGAACTTACCAGAACTGTGACCATTAAATGTCAGACAGATAGAATTGTCTTAAAACTGTAATTGGTTTCACCGGGCTGTTACATATACAAAACATCACATGTAAGAAAAAATATGTAAGCCATAGCAATGCTTTGAAGGTTGATCAGCACTGTTAGTGAGTTCTACCACATAACTTGTGCCATTTGTCAATGACTAGCCTCTTCTTCTAGGTGAAAATTTATTTGGATTAGTAAGATTATTCTCCTTAGAAAAAGGATACCTGTGCATAACCAAACCAAAATCATCTTTAAAGGTTATCATGACAGAGCTAATGACAGTAGTCCATTTCATATTATCACATCAACATCTGCACATATTCATATCATGATTCTATACCATTCCACAATCTGGGAAACATTTTAATGGTCATTTATGGAAACACAATGGGCCGGATTCACGAAGGCTTGCACAGAGTGTAAGAGACGTGCAACACTCCATGCAAGCCTTGCGATCCAGGAACAGCCCTAAACTCCGTGTAAGAGACCAGCTAAAACGTCTCTTACACGGACTGGGCGTGGACAAGCTAAATACCTCACTTGCATTAGAAAGGTATGCAAATGAGGTATATTAGCGATCCACGAAGCAGAAACCAGTCCGTGTAGGAGACGTTTTAGCGGCAGAAATGTACTCAGTTGACAACTGAGTACATTTCTGCAAAATCCACAACGGAGCGATGTCAGCTCCCAAAAAAGGTTGCATATGAACCAGGCAGCATGCCAATGGCCAAATATGTGGCCATTGACAAGATAACCCGATGGAATAATATTAAATATATATTTTTTTCTTTGACGCGCCGATGTTTTAAACCCAGCGCAGCCGCAAACGCTGCGCTGTATAGAAGCATAAAAAAGAAGGGTATAAACCCACAAATGTGGGATTCATGTAATACATGGAATGACAATGCAGGGACCAGCAGACCAAAACCAACATGGCCACCGTGTAGTGGTTGCTAAGGGGGGAAGCTGAGTCTAAGACATGTAACTAAGCATTAGTAGGCAATCTTATGTAAATGAGGGTTAGGATACTGAATACCACAGTCACATAGCAAATGAGCACGGCCTGAGTAGTGTAAGAGATACAAAAGGGGAATAGAGTAGGAGATAGGTGACATCACTGGGGAATGGTAGAAAGAAATGCAGTTCATTGGAGGCCAGTGTAACATGACAGATGACAGGCACAGATCATGGAAAGAGGTGTGCCACTACATAAGTCATGGAAAGACAAGAAATGTAAGGTGTACACTGTTACCTACACTAAAGTTTCTTGCTGGCCGTGCATGCACACGTGTGCGTGCAATGAACCGCGAGTAAGGCAGTGTGCGCGCGTGTAAGGCAGTGTGAGTATGTTGGAGGCTGTTGGCAGACGTGTAACAGTGTTTGCGCGGGTGTATGCGCATGTAAGACAGTCTGAGTATGTTGGAGGCTGTAGGCAGATGTGTAACAGTGTTTGCGCGGGTGTACACGCGTTTAAACCTGAATAAGTAGATCCTAAACCGTGTAAGCACGTGTGCGGGCGTTTAAGCCATTGTGAGCGTGTTTCAGATAGTATGCAAGCTGCTCCCCCCTGAGGAAACAGAAAGGAAAAAGGAAGCAACAAAATTAATAGGAAGCTAGCAGGGATAACTGCTGAAGCTAGCAGGTGAAAATAATTAGAAGCAGGCAATTACACAGGCAAATTAGTAGCCCAGCCCAGCACTTAAAACACTGCAAACAATAGTGCAGGATGTTGTCATTAAGAGACACTGCAAAGCAGGAGTAAGCTAATAGAAGTGAAAACTGAAAAAGCTGAACTCAGAGCAGAAATGCTAGGGGCTGCCATAGCTGTCTTAATGAGACATAGGCGACTTGCTGAGGGTGGTGACAATGCAGATGGTGCCAGACAACCCACAGTGAGGAGTCGGAGAAGAGTGTACAGGCCCAGGGTCACCTACCACGGGTTACATGAGCTGGAGATAGTAGAGCGCTATAGAGTGGACAGAGAGCTCCTGCAGCAGATCGTTGAGCTGTGCAGGCCACGCCACACACACAGAACCAACAGAGGGGAACCCATCCCAGTGGAAACCAAGGTATGTGTTGGCCTAAGAATACTAGCAACAGGTACCTTCCAGAGACCAACTGGCGATATGATGGGGATATCACAGGCATCAGCCTCCAGGGTACTACACCAGTTCCTGGATGCCATGTCAGCACATGTCGGTGATCATGTATATTTCCCCAATGCCCGTGAGGTATTGGCCAGCAATATCGTCTCTTCCAGCAAATAGCGGAATACCCTGAGGTACTGGGTGCTATAGACTGCACATACGCATCAAAGCACCAGAAGGAGGGCGGGGTAGGGCCTACATAAACCGCAAGGGCTTCCCCTCCATCAACTGCCAGGTCGTGTGTGATGCCCAGGGCATAATAATGAATGTGTGTGCTGGCTGCCCTGGGAGTTATCACGATTCCCACATCTGGCATTTGACCGGCTGTACCAGACATTTGCCAATGGGGACATCCCGCACGGACACCTAGTGGGGGATGCAGGTTATGCACTGGAGCCGTGGCTGATGACACCCATCAGAAACGCACACACACCTGAACAGGAACGCCATAATGAGGCACACGCACAAACACGTAATGTGATAGAGCGTGTGTTTGGGCTGCTCAAGTCACGGTTCCGGTGTCTGGACACATCTGGTGGAGCCCTGCAGTACACACCAACTACATGTACCCAAATTGTCATGGTATGTGCTATGCTACATAATATGATCTTGCGAAAACAGCTGCAGCAGGACCAGCATAGGGCCGGGCCAAACAGCTCCCCACCATTGCCAAGGCCAGCACAGGCAGAGCGTGACTCGAAGGAGGAACAACCTGAGCCTGTCCCAGTAGGCAGAAGGAGGCGTGCCCAGTATGCCCTGGCCTTGGCAAAGAGGCAACGCATAGCACATACATTGGCTCAGTAGGAACCTTGGGAATGATACCCCTCTCTGACTCACTCATATAGTAACAGGGATGCCTAACATGACACAACCTGCTCTCAAACATGTACAGGGAAGTGTAATATGCGCATCCGACAGAGGCAGCCCTGCTGCACCACCTGAGGCATGAATGCTATGTGTCAAGTAATGTAACACCAAGTACTACATGCACACCTGAGGACCCTGACTAACATCCTGTCCTGACCAAGCATCATGCCACAACATGACAACGAGATGATAAAGTGCAACAATTGACTGAAGTATCGCAGTTAGTCAAAGGGGACCCAATGTGTGCCAGTCTGGGATGACATGCTGAGCATGACATGATGCACCACCTGCCAGGAGTGGCGTGCACCTATCAGTGCAGGCCGTATGGATACTGGCAAAGGCTGTCGTCACCCACAGTGTGCCCTGAATAGGTAAGGCTCAAAAGACAAACCTATCTCCATAGGTACCAGAAGGGATAAGAATAAGATAATGGATAAGTCGAAACAGCAAGATGCATGCAGTCTGGACTCACCCAGTATGGAGAATGTTGATAACTGTGCTGTAACAGAACACCGAGGCAAGGCCCACAACAGCACCCTAACACTACCAGGTTACACCTCATACTGTGCTGTACAGGCGCAAAACTTGGAACAAGCTACAAAAGGAGGTTGACTACCAAGAATTGTCAAGGATAACCACACCCCATGTCGGTACCACAACAAAAGCAGCATGGACTAGCCATGCTCAAGTAACAGTGGCTAAAACTGCCCCCAGTTTATAGCCCGCTACAGACTACTGTCCCAACACCAGAAACTGCATCTGGCCTATGCTGGAATACATGAATATATCAAGTCCTCCAACCCACATTATATTGGGTGACTGCAAATACCCAGACATAGACTTAGAACATTATACTAGCTCCAACAGTGTCGGACAAAGGTTCATAGAATCCACAAACCAAAAGGCCCAGGAACAACGTACCACTCCCACAAGAGGGTAAGCATACGGATGTGATAATCAGCAACATGGGTACTGGATGTCAAGATGAGAAGTGTATTGCTCACTGGTAAAACCAGACCATAGAGTAATCACACTGGATATACAAAACCTGACCACAGTCCCTGGCCGGGAAACCACAGTGGAAAACATGTGTTAAGCAATACCTGCACTCCTCCAAACTGATGTGGAATCCATTAAAGGTCCCTTGCAGGTGCAAAATATGGGCCACACCTCAGAACCTGTAATACAGCCATTCCATGAACACTGCCAGGAATGCTTGGATTATGCAGTCCTAAATTAAAACAAGACACAATGCCTAAATCTGGCATGGTGGACACCAGCCATAACCAAAACATGCAAGAGAACAAGGACGCTACTACATGATAGAGCAAACACTAACAATGAAGTAAGCACAGATCAGTAGTATGGCAATCACATCTGTCCACACATGCAATCCACTAAGGCCAGCCGCAACAAGTGAAATCTGTGAATCCCGAGGCAATGTCACATCTGGCCCAAGTACACAGACAACCCCCAACTCCACCCAAGAAATAAAAAAATATGTGAGAGATGCAACCATCCATCCAAACTGGAGGCTGAGCTCCCTCAACTCAGTACTCCCAAAACAAGTCAGTAGGAGAAGGTAACCACACACACCACAAACACAGTCCCACATAGACCTACCACAACTGCAAACCAAACACATAAACACAGACAAACATTCCCAGAGGCACAAATTACAAACACAGCACACCAACAGAGGCCTCTAAAGCAGACACCCAATCAAACAGCCCGCAAACATAGCACATGCAACACATAGCACACAAAGCTGGTGTGCCAAACAGTCACAGGCCAGAAGGAGAAACAACATGCCTGATACAGTTGTAATAGGTGACTCCATAGTCAGACACACTGCTGTCCTGCACACCAGCCTGAACAAGGGAAAGGGTATAGTAAGCTGCCTGTAGGTTGCCACAATATGCCACATAACAGAAGTATGTAGGTCACTCCAAAGCAAGTAGAAATATGATGCAGTCATAGTCCATGCTGGTGTGAATGACCTGAGATGTACCACCCTAGACTACAGGAAAAGAGACATAGATGAGCTATCTGATTATGTAGTCCAGGCCGGTATGACACTCACTGTTCGCAGCATCCTACCCTTACCAAGAGTAATGCCACAGTACAAACACGAAATGATCAGTCATAGCAAGTGGCACACTTACTGGTGTTATTCCAAGGGGATGCAATGTCTGTCTGCCTGGGATGTCATGCTTGACAAGCCACGCAGCTGTCCTTGGGATGGCCTGCACCTGTTACCCCTGGGCGTCTGAATATTGGATAAGGCATTTGCCACCTCCATAGAGCCTTTCAAAGGCAAGGCAGAAAAGACTGACCTACCACCCTCCCAAACATAAGTGGGAAGAAACATAAGGGAAATGCTGACCAATGCCAGATGTGTACACCCCAATATGCATGCCCCTGAGGCCATCCCCAGAATGGAGAACATCGATGTCTGTGCAGTGACAGAATCCCACTGCAAGCCTCCTGACAGCACACCAGCACTACCAGGTTATACCACGTATCATGTGTCATGGCCCCAAACCCTGGAACGAAACATAAAAGGAGGGTGTGTATCCATAGTCAGCACAGACACCCATACGTCCAGGTAACTGACAATGCACAAGGCAATTGAGTACACACATGTGCAACTAACTGTAGGCAAGACTGCTGTGCAGTCTGTAGCATGCTACAGACCGGACTCTCACACACAATAACCCCACCCAGCCGTCCTGAAGACAATGGACAGTATGAATGTCCCACCAAATAACAAACAAGGTACCACAAAGTACCACATAGGTGGTAAACCAGTATGTATAGAAAGAGGAACCAGGGACCTAGGGACACACGTGGACAGTAACCTGTTATGTGACACCCACATTGCCAATGTGGCTAGGAAGACTGTCTACATTTGACACCGTAGCAGGAAAGGAGTCACATCTACGGCAACAGAGGTCATTGTGCCCCTATACCTTTCTCCAATCACACCCATACTCCAGTACAATGCCTCATATGGGATGTATCTTACCTGACACCTGCAGCAGTTAGAAAGACCTCAAAGGTACCTCACCAATAGGATAAAGGGTCACAAATATATGTCATATGCTGCCTGGCTGTAGACACCCCAGCTGAATCCAGTCACATACGGCCTACACAGAGGCATTGCATGCCTGTTGTAGGAGGCCATGCCCAACACAGGAGTAATGGACGTGCCCCACCCTAGAGAACACAAATCCACTGGAGCTGTGAGAGGGAGAGATGTCAACCTCAACTAATAATGAAATAGGATGTGCTGGTGGGACAGATACATAATCCAGAGGCTCCCCACACCCTGGACCAGAATCCCATTCCATGTTAGGCAGAGCCCTTCACTGACACTCTTCAACAGGAATCTTGCCAAGTGGATGGATGATTGTAGAGTTACACTAGGGGTCTTCACTGTGTCATGTCCAGACAGAGGCACAGCCAAGCAAAACATAAATGGACATAATATGCACATAGCAAGGGGTGTCAAAAGCCACACACACTCTGGCTATGCTAACAAATGCCCAGGGTGGATAGCCTAGTATGACCCTATGAACCTATGAAGATACAAATTGTACAGGACGCTAATGATAATCCCAAGGCTTTCACAACTGATGGTAGTAACCATGTTGGGAATTCACAGATATGTCCTGAATCACACAAATATCACAAACACACACACATACTGCCAACATACATCCTGACAGGTGCAGTGCAACCCCCCCCCCGAATGCAGAATATCTATCCCAGCAGACTGCTGGCCCCCTGACATTGCAGATGCTGAGGTAACAGCCAACATCTACAAAGCAAAACACACAGCAGCAATGGTATGAGATGTTGTCCTGGGCTTAGTGCAACATGGACACCAAGATGAATGGAATGCAAAACCACACTACTGCTCAATGTCAGCCTTACCACAGAATATGTACCCAAAGAGCAGTGTACAACAACAGTGGTCCTTCTCAACAAAGGTGTTGCCTGAATGGATACTGAACAGTACTACCCCAGAATCCTGAGAAGCACGGTTTGCACAGCTGTGGAAAGGATCAGCATGTACCACAGACATAAAAATATTGGGGACCTACTGACACCGGACCCAACCCAGTGTGGCCCACCCAAGTGCAGATCCTGCCCCTAACCATGTTTGACCCAATTGAAACAGCCATTAAGGTCATTGATGAGGGCAATGTGCTCCATGCAGTGTATCTGGACCTTGCAAAGGCCTCTATACAATACCCTACATGTTCATTATAGATAGGCTCACCAGCTTAAATATAAACCCACATGTCAGTAGAGGGGTTGCAAACCAGACCAAGGACAGAACAGACATGGTCAGACATGCTGCAGCCATGTCAGACTACGAACCAGATATAACTGGCATCCCACAAGGCTTTGTCCTGGGACCTCCCCCGTCTGGTATATATGTCCCATAGGTACAGGCAAACATGGAAGGACCGTGTCCGAACATGGTTGCAGAGGACTACAAACTGCTCACCACATATGATCCACCAGCTGACACAAGCATCCCACAAAAGGGCCACATAGAAACAGAAAACTGGTGCCATAGCCATGTCAGCAAGCTAAGTGCAGAAACGTGTATAGTCAACCCCCGTGGATATACAGTAAGTGCCCACCAATTACCACATATGTGTTAACCCATTATGTAGTTAACATTTAATGAGAGACCTGGGGACACAAGGTGATAGATAGCCTGCATTGGACAAACATGTGCTGTAGTGTTTACAGGAACATACCATATACCCACCTAATCACGAAGGCTGTCAGATCTAGATAAGGGGAGGTCATTGAGGCTCTGCAGTCATCCATCATCAGCTGTACAATTAACTACAATCACCCCTGTGGGATGTACCTCAGCAGACACCTCCATCAACTGTAAAGTCCCCAACAGTACCTCATCAGGAGTATCAAACAGCTTGCCCAGATGCCATGTGTTGCCTGTGTTGCTGGCATCAATAAACATGCTGCACCTTGCACAATCTGAATGGCAGTGAGCTATGCACATGAGAGACCTGAACCCCAGCACTGACTTACATAGGACAAGCTGTACTGCGTGCACCATAACACAGAAGCCACCCCAGCACAGGCTACCCATAGAGTCACATATCAATCTATCTCAATAGGAATCCAGATGAGTGGGTGGGAGATGGTAGATTTAACCTGGGTACCACTGTCATGTCACAGGTAGACAGAGACTCAGTATACTAACCATGACATATGTCATGGCAAACTCCACTTACAATGTGTGTTGAAGGACAAACATACTCTCCAACTAGCATTACACATGGACCAGGGCACATCACTAGTGTTTGCAAATGTACACCTATGTTGTGGAATACACTACCAATGTCGGACAAGCCTGGTGTAAGTAGTTCATATCTGAACAGAATGCAACATGGTCAGATGTACACAACTGGCCCGTAACCAGGCTGTTGTGCCCACTATCAAATGTAAAGCAGTGATAGCAGTAAAGCCTAGGATACTGCCCACCACAGTCAAAGTACTACCAGTACACTATACAGTACTACAGTGTTAGGTCAGTGTGAAAGGATGTTGACAGCTGTATGCAAAGTATCCCATGGAAACACTGCAGGCACAGTATAACCCTGTTGTGTTCACACACAAAGCAGTTGTACCGTAACTACACAACATGACACACAACACACAACCATAAACAGGTGATAGTTGTTGAAGTTCACACCCATCCACAAATGTGGTGGGCTGCAGAGTCCAACATATGGAATGCTCACACTGGGCATGCTCACACACATTGACAACATGCCATGGGAAGGCTGAACTGGGCATGCTCACACACTTAGGCCAAATTTTGGTGTTGCAGTTGGACACACATAGCTGGTATTGTTATGTTGTAATCCAGGAACCAACCACATTATAGCAGTCTGCCCAGTGCACACAGCTAGATGACTACAGAGACATACGTGATATAGTGGATCCCTCCCACATGCAAACATCTGCCACAGATGCACAAGTTGTTCATACAAACAGGGAATGTTATGGCAATAAAGATGTGCAAACAGTCTATCAGCAACGAATAATGTGCATTTGACAATTAAACATATGGGTGTAGAGGTCAACACTAGGCCGTTTGCCCTAGGGAATGACAGCTTAGCCAGAGTGTGCTTGGTGTCTGCCTCCCAACAGGATGCACATGCCCCTTTCTAAACACAGATGATGTCAGCACCCTATAAGTACAGCAGGAGGAAAGAAACTTCCCAGTAAGCCGAATAGCGTGCTCTGCTAATGCGTCCGTCTCAAGTGTCATAACATAGTTAGGTAGGGGTTTCAAATGCTCAGTGTGTGTGAGTGGGGTTGGTGTGTGTGTAAGTCTGCAGGAGAGAAATGTCCCTTTTGGCAAATAGGAAAACACATTACAGGATGCACATTCCCTTTCTAAACACCGATGATGTCAGCACCCAATAAGTACAGCTGGAGAATAGAAAACTCCCAGTAATGCGAATAGCGTGCTCTGCTACTGCGTCCGTCTTAAGTGTCGTTAGATAGGGGTTTGAATCCTGTGAATGGCAAGTGTGTGTGCTTGTCTGAGGAGTGTGTGTGTGTAAGGGAAATGTCGCTTTTGGCAATTAGGACAACACACTACAGGATGCACATTCCCTTTCTAAACACCGATGATGTCAGCACCCAATAAGTACGGCAGGTGAAAAGAAACCTCCCAGTAATGCGAATAGCACGCTCTGCTAATGCGTCCAAAAAAACCTCCCAGTAATGCGAATAGCGCGCTCTGCTAATGTGTCCGTTTCAAGTGTCATAACATAGTTAGGTAGGGGTTTGAATCCTGTGAATGGCAAGTGTGTGTGCTTGTCTGAGGGGTGTTTGTGTGTGTGAGGGAAATGTCCCTTTTGGCAATTAGGACAACACACTACAGGATGCACATTCCCTTTCTAAACACCGATGATGTCAGCACCCAATAAGTACAGCAGGTGAAAAGAAACCTCTCAGTAATGCGAATAGAGCGCTCCGCTAATGCGTCCGTCTCAAGAGTCATAACATAGTTAGGTAGGGGTTTGAATCCTGTGAATGGCAAGTGTGTGTACTTGTCTGAGGGGTGTTTGTGTGTGTGAGGGAAATGTCCCTTTTGGCAATTAGGACAACACACTACAGGATGCACATTCCCTTTCTAAACACCGATGATGTCAGCACCCAATAAGTAGAGCAGGTGAAAAGAAACCTTCCAGTAATGCGAATAGCCCGCTCTGCTAATGCGTCCATCTCAAGTGTTATAACATAGTTAGGTAGGGGTTTGAATCCTGTGAATGGCAAGGGTGTGTGTTTGTCTGAGGGGTGTTTGTGTGTGTGAGGGAAATGTCCCTTTTGGCAATTAGGACAACACACTACAGGATGCACATTCCCTTTCTAAACACCGATGATGTCAGCACCCAATAAGTACAGCAGGTGAAAAGAAACCTCCCAGTAATGCGAATAGCGTGCTCCGCTAATGCGTCCGTCTCAAGTGTCATAACATAGTTAGGCAGAAGTTTGAAGCCTATGAATGGCAAGTGTGTGTGTTTGTCTAAGGGGGGTAGTGTGTGTGAGGACAAGGTCCCATTTGTCAACTATGTGAACAGACTACAGGATGCACATTCCCCTTTCTAAACACTGTTCAGCAGAAGGCCATGGCTCTGGCATAAGTTGTCTGTTGCTATGATGCCCCTTTGGAGGATGCTTGTGTCAGCTGAAGAGGCGATTATGGTGGCCTGTTTGCAGTAATCTGCATATTTGGACAGCCACAGTCCGTCCGTGTTGGCCTGTACCTCCAAGAAATATATACCAAACAAGAGGGTCCCAGGACTGAGCCTTGTGGGACACAACCCGTAACTGTTGTGGGGTCTGGCATGGCTCCAGCAATGCTAACCATGTGGTATCTGTCCTTGAGCCACTGTGCAATCCATCTAGTGACATAGGGCCTTATATGGTGACCTTCTCTAGAATGCCCAAGTGGGGTATTGTTGTGAAGGCGTCTGCAAGGTCCAGGTAGGCTGTGTGAACCACCTTCCCCCCGTCAATGGCCTTGGTGACTGTTTCAAAGAAATCAACCGGGTTAAACCTGGTAATGCTGGTGTGCTCTCAGTAGCCCTGAACCAGGCATCTGTAACTGCACAGATATCGATGTTTTCCATGCCAAGGACTGTTTTGGGTGCACGCATCTGGAGGTGCAGATATCTGGCGTTGGGTAGCATTGCTCTTAGTTATGTATCCCTTGTGATACCTATGAAGGTGGGTTTGTCATCTGAGCCCTGCCTAACATAGGCACTATGGGGGTAGCAAGAGTCTTTGCCAATATCTGAATGACCAATGCAAACTGTACACATGCTCATAGGATGCAGGTGTCAAGGAATATGCTGCGTGGCCAGTATAGTCCTCGGGCATGGGTCCTCTGAAGTAATTCACCCCAGTCTACACAAGTGTAGAGTCTGCATGTGCTAAACACAGTTTGTGTGCAGTGACAACCTTGCCTGGGGGTGGAGATGGGATATGGATGTCCAGGGAAAGGTGGACATGGGCAGCTATCAACAATGGTGGTCTACCTCCGGTGTGGAACAGTGGGTACCCACGTTGCAGATGGACAGGCGCAATATGTATTAACCCATGTGGCTGTGGTGTGTGGTACTGCCATAGCACATGGACTCTCAAATTGTAGTAGCGGTAGGGTATAGTGGTAGAGGCCTGAGTAGGTCACACACACAATATGCCTGTACCTGATGTTAACAACTGTAACGGTGTATGTGAATACCTGCATATCCTGGCACTGTTCCCAGGGAAGCTAGGTGTGTGTCCCGGATATGGGTGTGGTGTGCTGGACTGGTAGTGTTGTATGTTACAGGTCCTGTGGTCCCAAAACATGGTATGGAACATAACCTGCCAGTGCAATGTGCACACCTGACCCTGATGTAGGTGGCTGCAAATGCATATACATGCTATCCCCCACCTGACAGGTAGTACGACAACCACAGACCTCTGTGGAAATGAAGATGTCAGCACCCTAGAAATACTACGGGTGGAGAACAGGTACCCAGTAATTCGGATAGTGCGCTCTGCTAATGCGTCGCCCTCAAGTGTCATAATATAGTTAGGTAGGGGTTCGAATCCTGCAAATGCTCAGTGTGTGTGTGTATGTGTGTGGGTGAGTGGGGTTTGTGTGTGTGAAAGGCTGTGAGAGGGAAATGTTCCTTTAGCCAACTGGGAGAACACACTACAGGATGCACACGCCCCTGTCTTAACACAGATGATGTCAGCACCGTATAGGTACAGCAGGAGAAGGGAAGCCTCCCAGTAATGCGAATAGCGCGCTCTGCTAATGTGTTCCCCCTGTGTATCGTAATGTAATTAGGTAGGAATATGAAACCTGTAAATACATGTGTGTGTGTGCATGTCCGTATGAAAGACATGTTAGTTTTGGCAATCAGGTGATCACACTACCTGATGCACATTACCCTTTCAAAGTACTGATGTTGTCAGCACCCTCTACGTATATCCAGAGACGAGGAACTATCTAGTAAACCGAACAGTACGCTTTGCTAATGCGTCCCTCCCATGTGTCATGACATAGGTAGGTAGGAGAATGAATCCTGCATAGGGCACGTTTGCATGTGTGTGGGGGTAGTAGGGTGTGTGTAAATGCAAGTGTGAGGGAACAGATCCTTTGGGCAAATAATACTATACACCAGATGCTGCATACCCCACCAGTAAACACAGGGGATGTCACCACACTATCAGCACAGCCAGACAGGGCTAGTTGGCTAGTAATGCCAATAGTGTGCTCTGCTACTGTGTCTATTACCATCGTCAGAGTACAGATAGGTATGTTTGGGTAACCCACAACTATCACGTGTGGTTGTGTCACACAGTATGACCTTGCGCGGGTGTGTGTACATACCAATGCATGCCATTGCCTACACCAGCAATGGCATTGCACACATGATGTATGTGTGTGACACATACACAGAAATACCTGTGACCTGCAGTAGTTACCATGTCTGACACATGCTTTGTGTGGATAAATGGTATTAGCAATGTATACCAATATGACTGCGTGTCCTGCTGTGCAGGGTCCGCACGTGGTATGTCCCTAGACAGTGTGGGTGTCTATGGTGAAAGACATACAGCAGGGGATACACATCTGGTCTGGCCCATATAGTGTACATGTAGTCAATGTACAGGTGCTGTATGTTCCCACCTGTTGTGGTAGTGGTAACATGTCATTCCACTGCATTTCGGTGACCACATGCTGTGAACCCGTCAACTAGAGTGTTGTAGCTACAGCAATGCTCACACACAATGTTTGGCTGGATGCAATATGGCCTTATAAACACAGTTCATGGGACTGTCATATTGCCGCTGTTGTTATGGAGGATAGGTGGTCTTCCTGTGTATGTGAGGGTTGTGTGTGCCATGCTATAAACCAGATGGCATTCCGACACACTGTCAGCTGCACCTGAGTAGGCCCTGATGGTTTGTGCCGTGCCAACAACCTGGAGGTGTGTGTATCTGTGTTGACTCGGGATACCACACCCCTATCCATGTATGTCACATGTGAGGTTATTGTCTATGATAACGCCTAATAGTTGTTGAGATGGGTCAGGGTAGAATATTGTGCCATGGGTAGATGTTATGGTAACGGTGAAAGTGGTAGACCTACGTGTTTGTGGAATAACAGCAGTCCAGTTTGATTGGTATGTAGGATCAGACGACGTTCACAAAGCCAGTTTGCTATTGTATTACAGGTGGTCTGGGTAGCTGAACATAACTCTACTGGAGATGTGCCTGGGCAGATCAGAGTAGGGTATACAGCATATTGGATACAGATGGCATTTGGGATGACAGTATAACGGTCGTTAATGACGATGGAGGACAGCAAGGGCCTTAGGATAGAGCCTTGTGGTACTCTGAGGGTGTTTGGTAGATGGTTAGAGGGTTTGGTCTGCCAGAGGCCGGCTTGCTGTTGACCATGCAGGTAGGATTGACACCATTGGAAGGCTCCAGTATCTAGACAGTCTGTGCAGGGTGCAGAGTCCAAGTTGGTGATAAACCATATTGTATGCCTTTGGGTTATCCAAACAGAGGGCTGTAGATATATCATTGATGTTGCAGGTATGGCTTATGGTGTTAGTAAAGGCTAGGAGGCCTGACGGAGTGCTGTGATGGGAACGTAAGCCATGCTGAGTGTCTGCCATACTGCGATGTCGGACTAGGTGCATGACTTGTCTATGACGAAAGTCACCATAACCTCTGCAAGTGGAGAGTGTATAGCTATTGGCCTATCAGTGGAGACGTCAGTAGAGCTGCCTCCTGTGTGAAGTGGGATTACATATGACATTTTACAGATGGTGGAAAAGTTAGTTTCTAACATAGTACCTTTGATTACCTTTGAGACGGGTAAGCAATAGCATCATCTGGTTTTGATAGGTACGGCAGGGTGTTGATCGGCACACAATGTAGTGGGTTCCACTGTTACAACCGAGGTGGAGAAGTGAAGTGGCGACCGGTTGGCAGCTGGACGCCAGTAGTTTTCTAGGGTGCTGCTTTCTGGACCAGGGGAGCTAGGAGGTAGTTGGCAAGCTAGGGCCTGCACTGTCTCAGTAAAGGACTGGTCAAAGCTATCAGGAATGTCTTCAGGGGTATTATCATTAGTAGCGGCAGGGATTGGGTTTGACGTTTGTCCTGTACGTAGTATGTATGACATGCCACCTGACAGGGTATGACATCACTGGGTTCAGAGAGACCGGTCCCCAGACTGGCTGTGTGGTGGCATCCCACACATGTGTTGTATATACCTGGCCAAGGGTGATGGCTGACTGCATACATGTGGCAGCTGTGACGATGACACATGACCCACATAAACCACGACTGGACCATAGAGGCGATTCACAGGTTACCTTTGGACATGCCACCCTAGTAGTGTGATTGCCATGGTGAGTACCAACACATAGGGCCAATGGGGAACAACATACTGAAGGTGTGTATGTGTGGGTGGACTGCCTCTGACTCATAGCACTGACATATATGACTGCACACGTGGGTATATGCCAGGTAAGACATGTGCAATGTGTCACAGGCTACTCACATGTGTACAGGACAGACAGTGCCATTCTGTCATGTGTAAGGTTGACATACATATGGTACACTATGCAGATGTCAGTAGCAGTCTACAGAAGCACTGTAACCCTGCATTGCAGGTGTAAGCAGTGTTCCAGGGCACCCCAGGCGAACATGCATGCAAACAAGGCTACAGTACACAGGGCTGGAAGTACTGCATCATACAACGAAGAAGGGGTAACAATAACATTAATTCACAATGCATATATGTAGGCACTGTCAACATGTACCCAGGAATACGCAGCACAGATGGCCATGGTGGAACCGATATTATGTCATACTTATTTGTGGTCTGGACAACATTGGTACTGCACACATATCTAGATGCGTGAACATACACATGGCATAGTTGTTGTGGGCATCTTGACACCATTACTGTACATGTCCACCATTGCATATCACTACTTGCGTTAGCATTCCCCCTGTGCTACCCATGTATGCGGCTATCTGTTGACAACCTTACCACCGGCATGCAATTATGTGCAGCTGTTATGCTTTGGTATGTACTATGGGTTCAGATAACAATTCATGACATTCATACAGTTACTACAGCAGGCATGCTGGGGTACACACACAGTCATAGCAGCACACTGTACTGTTACCAACATGATACTACTAATACACGTCTATGTAGTCACCCTGTGCATCAGCAACATGTTTACCTGTTCCGCAATGATGTTGGAGACTGCAGGAGGTGGCACAGTGTCATCATATGCACAGGGTGTGGATTAGGTATGCCTGAGTCAGCCACTGATACCACCAATTGACATGTGTGTGTATGTGTGTTGGTGAGGGCAGCAGTACAGGGTGGGCCAGTGTTGCTGCAGTGTGTGCATGTATGTGGTTGCCCTAAGTGTTGACATTCTGCATGTGTGTATGCACGCACACAGTTCCACCTCATGCCTGCCATATACAGGGGTTTGTGGACAGCCACAGACTGCACCTGGCAGGCCGTACAGATCAGTGTCTGTGTGCACGGACACGGTACCTGTGCCTGGCAGGGGTGCTACGGACCGTATCCAGTACAACGCCTGACTGGGTACTGTCATCAGAAGCGGGAGTGTGTTGACTGGACACATGTCCCTGTTGGGACTGTCCAGAGCCACGGGCACGTGGTCTCCTGGGGCGTTCCGATGACAGCACAGACCCAGCGTTGCTGGGGCTGCTGCTGGCACTATGGGGGCGTGTGCAAGCCTGTTGCCGTCCGTGCCGACTGCCAGCTGCTGCCGCCGGCATACGCCACGCCGCCGCACGCCCACCACTGCCCTGGCTCATGGACATCTGGTTGTGGAACTGCTGTAAGATGTCCCCACAACGTCTGTCTATGACATCGGTGAAGTTACGGATAGCATCCGCAATGTCATGCATACTGTCTGTCATGGCTGTGCGGCATGCTCTGAGCTCCCTCAGACCCTGTCTGGTGTACCTTTCCATACATGACTGAGCCTGCATGACAGTCCGAAACATCGCTGAAGTTGACAAACCTCATTGGGCACGTCGGCCAGAGGCAGTATGCCCACGGATGCTCCACGAGAACCCATGGCCAACTGTCTGTGTGGTACCATCGGAGGACCCTGCCCATGGCTGCTGTGTGGGGATGCATGTGCCACAGGTACCACATTACCCTGGTCTATGCCCGCTGTATCCTGTCCATCACCTAGGGACAATGGTGACATAGGATGTATAGGCAGGATGACTGTCTTGCAATGATGGGGTTGACAGCTGTGTACTGTCAATTGGCTGGCCAATGGCAGACCCTGACACACCGTCCTGTACCATTACACATATATCATCATTACCAGTAGCCGTGGCACAGGATTCAGGTTCCCTGCTGCAGGTCACAAGAGCAGCCCCAGAACCTGTGGGATGAAGACAGGAAACACAGTTTACATTCTCCAGACATTGTTACCAGTGATGCACTTATACACACATGCACACATGGACACATGCACACGGGCACGCATGCACACATGCACACATGCACGCGTGGACACATGCACACGTGGACACATGCACACATGGACACATGCACACATGCACACGTGGACACATGCACACATGGACACATGCACTCATGGACACATGCACACATGCACACATGTGCACATGCACACATGCACACATGCACACATGGACACAGGCACACATGCACACATGCACACGTGGACACAGGCACACATGCACACTTGGACACAGGCACACCTGCACACATGCGTACTGACACACCTGCACACATGCACACATGCACACCCTGCAGTATACACACAGAGCACTACTGAGTTACACTACTGTTACTCGCATTTTCAGGACTATTATAGGTTATGTTAAACACACTCACCAGCATGGATGGCCTGCCTCTCTGTAACCCTGGAGGGACCTGCAGAAATTATGAGATTAATGTTAGTGGGCACATCTGTCCCATTCATATTGCATATGATACAGTGTACAGAACAGTCAGGTGTACATATGGCATATTACCTGCACGCTCCATGTCGTGCTGCTGTGTGGAACCAGCCTCCATCATAATACAGGTGTACTGCTGTTGGTGTTCCGGGGCTGGAGCCACGACACTTAGGAGTAGCCCCTCCAGTCTGGTGAGGGGAATGTGGCCACCCACCTCCTGTGGCGACCTGTTGCCTGTGGATATCTGCTGCACTGCGGACACTTCGGATTAAATCACTGCAGTGATGTCGTACCTGCTCATATGTCCTGTTATGCATGCCAATTTCATTTACCCTACGGACCAGGTCTTGCCACAGTGCGGCCCTCTGCTGCTGGTTCTGACTGGTGCGGAAAACAGGATGTCATACTCCGCACCAGGCTCTGGTGGATCTCCTCATCCTCCGCAATGGAGTAGGCGGGGTTACACTGTCGCACCATCTCCCTGGAAGAGAACACAGACAGGATATCAGCAGACCATGTCAGCAATGTATGGCACCCATACTATACATGTTATGCATGTGTAGTGATATACTACTACTCCCATATGTTGCATGTGTGTGCCGTGGTGGATACACAGGTACATGGCCAGATATCAGTGCTCAGCCAATACCTGTGCAACAATACCTGCCACATTCCACACAACATAGTAGCATGCCCCATCGGTCAGCACACACTGACAGGTGCTATGCACAACCTCACTCTGGGGGTCCATGCCAAGGTACTGTATGTGGGACACCGTCCACTACTCTGCTGTGGACAGACGTTACACGGCCTGGATATACATATCCCACCACCACCACCAGTACAGTAGACTACATTGATATGTATGTGGTTAGACAGTTATTCCCTTGCTGGGACTGGGATGGTATCCATGCAGCACACTGGGCCAGTGAAAGCCACAGGCCACACTGCTGACCCCTTTGCAAATGCTTACCACAGACATGCTGCAGATTGCATGACACTTGCACACACATGTCTAACCCAAACCCTATGCACAACGGGTAGGCATCCTGTCCAGTGGACCCCAGGCAGAGGCAGATTGTATAACAATAGCAGGGGGCTACTGCAGGACAGAGCACATTCACATTATGGGTAGGCATCTGTGGTCAACACTGGTAGTACGCTACAGTCCATCATAACAACAGCCACAGCCTACTCTGGGAGGGTAATAGACACAAACACTGTGGAAGACCACAAGGCCTTCTTTAGTTATGTTACACATACGGACCACATGCCTCGGATATGCTCTGTGTTACTCCACACCTACTTAACATTCACCAAACACACGCATATTGGCAACATTCCTACAGACATGTTCAGTGCACATATCCCCACCCTCTCTCACCTTTGATATTTATCACAGCTGGGTGTAACCTCCCTATCATTGCACATGTCCAGGTGAGGCCGCCCTCACGGAGGAGAACACACAGCATCACTGTGACCTCATGGTCCCCCTGGATGTGTGCTACCAGCACTCTGAGGGGACATACCACCGCATGTAACACTGATGGTTTATCTTGGCCATGCTACAGGATATGTACCTGGACAGTGGCATACAGCAGCAGTGGTCCCACAACACTACGGGGACACCTCGACTGACCCTGGGAATTACCACATCATATGCATAATGGGCCTGGTGTGCTACGCTATGGGTACTGCAGTATGGGATGCATGTGCAGTGACATCAGGTACCTGCAGACACTTGTTCCCAGCCAGTGTGCCTTTGGGATGTGCTGATCCTGGCTTGGGGCCTGGCTGACATTTCAAAGCAGTCACTACAGCCATTGCTAGGCCAACGCACAGACACATGCTACCAGGATCCTGGCCTATGACTGCTTGACATGTGATGTGTGGTCATCCCCTTTTGTTGGAACTACGTACACATGACATATCACATGGACATACCTATGGATACAGACCTATGACACATTTGGAGGGTTCACAGTATGCACACTGTTAACCTGCTACTTTGCATTACCTCTGTATGTCGCAGCTGGTTGCGTTCCACAGCTTCTGCTTGCTGCTGCTATTACTGTCACTGTTGACAGCTTCAGGGTAGGGAGAGTCTCAGTGTGTTTTTTTTTTTATTTTGGTGCTCTCTCTCTCCCTCTCTCTCTCTCTCTCTCTCTCTCTCTCTCTCTTCCACTTCCTGGCCTCTCTCTGTCTGCTTACAGACAATGCAATTTATTTCTTGCATGTGGGGAGTGTTAGCACTGGATGCTTTTGTAGGTATTTGCATAGGTCCATGTGATGGCCTCTGCACCAATTGAAGGCCAGCATTTGCTAATTGCATACAGCCGGTTGTGTACTGATTGCAGTTCTCACTGTGATTTCAGGTCAGTGCTATAAAAGGGTATGTGTGATAGGCGTTGTCCTTTCAGATTGTGTGGGCGGGGACCATGCTGGTATGCTGTGGACAGTGTTCTGTGACTGTAAAGGTTAGTATCTCTCTCATGCTTCAGGCTGTGTTGTATATTCACAGTTCTCCATTCCTCTTCCCTGTAGCAAGTGTGTATGCACATTGACTCCTACAAGTATATCTATATATATATATATATATATATATATATATATATATATATATATATATATATATATATATATATATATATATATATATATATATATATATATATATATGTACATATGCATACATATATCTATGTACTTTAACTGACTTTAGTATCTACAGGCTGCCAACTAGCATGGCTGTTTCTTTTCACACACTACTATTATGGATATCCATTGTTTGTGACATTTATTTTAAATGGCATGCTTTGTGTACTACACATCCTATATTCCCTTTACATTCATACCTACTTTTACATGTTATATTTATTTTAGCACAATGTGTTTGTGTAAGAGTCATGGCTTAGTGGTAGGTTGTACAGACTAGTGTTTCCAAGGTCCTGGGTTCGGGACTGACAGTGGGAGTTTATTTTTCTTTTGAACTGAGTACAGGACCTGTCAATCACAGTGACTAAGGCACTTTTAAGCAGTTGTAACCAGGCTAGCGCTGGTTTGCGTGGAGCTCACGCATGCGCACTGGCGGTTAGCTCCGCGCACACCCGGTTACAACCGCTTAACAGTGCTTACTCTGGCGCACACCCACGCTATTTTCTTTGAAAGAAAAGAAAATGGGGCGACAGGAAAGTGGTGAAAAAGGGGTCACAAAGAGGGTAAGACAGTAGGGAAACAAGCTTGGGATGTGCAGGAGGGATGTAGGTAAGGCCCATAGCTGCCCATTTCTTCTGCAGCAACAGCTGTGCATATGTATGTAATTTGGTGTGACATTTGGAACCTTCCACCCCTGGGAGAGGTGTCAGGACAACAATAATACTTGTTGTACAGCCAATTGTAATTGATAGGTTCCATGTCCAGTGGACATGTGTGCGTAATGGGCAGCTATGTATGGGGCGTAATTTTTTTGTGGGTACAGAGTGCCCTTTTTTTTTTTTTTTTTTCAGGTAAGAGTGGTATGTCAGGTGAAGGAAGTCAGTTCAGCTGGGGAGGTAGGCTGGGTAGGTAAACAGACAAGACAAACAAGATGCATACAGGGGCGGTGTATGACATGTGTGGGGGGGGTTACACAATTGACGGGGACGGAGGTTGGGATGTTCAGAGCCCATGAGCCCACAGATGGCAACAGTGGAACTGATATCCCCACCCATAGGCAGTTGCCAATGTTCCTTCACTGCCCAGGACGGGGCTGTGCTGGGGGCTGTGTAGGCGGGGCAACGGGCATGCCCGTTAGTTGCGCCACCCGTGCCTCGAGCTGGCGTAGGGGCTCAAGGACAGAGTCCCGAATCTCCCTACGCACCACAGTCCGGACGCTACGGAGGGTGAGAGGTGGATCTCCTCCGGCCACACTTGCAGAGGGGGGGCGAGCCCCATCCCCTGCAGCGCTTCCACCCGCAGGTGGCACAGGGCCACTGGAGGAGGGTCCGGACTCGCACTAGTGCCAGGTGCACTCGCCAGCTGAGGTGGGAGAGGTGGGTCCGCTGGAACCCGCCTTCCCTGTCGTTCTATATTTTGCATTATGTCATGACAGTTTGGGTTAGTGACATATAATACCATTCACAGTTAGTTGTAACAGCATGCATTAGTATTCCCATTAACCAAACATCCAGGTATTCCCACCATTGAACAGCGTGCATAACACATGCATAATTTGAACAGAAATACACAGTCCAACAACATGCAGGGATAATTGATGGCAACAGGCCATCAGGTGTGGGTGTATGAACAGGGCAGATGCATCAACAGACATGCAAATATATATGGCCCAACAGGACAAATGTCCATGGGTGTTAATTGTGATTGCACATACCATTTTCACGTGGAATGGGTTATAGGTGGTTATAGGGTGGGGTAAATAAGGTAATATTAACACCTTCAAATACCAATACATATGCTGTACATTTCTAATAGCTACAGTTATATACACACTACCATTCTAGCCACAGTGTCCTATATGTTAACTACTTCACCTTGCTGATAGGACTGTTACTGCAACATCAATATACATTTTAGTGTTCTTCATACACATTCATATCAAGCTTTGTTCAGATACATCATCCTGCTCCTTTTGCTTTATATACCTGTAGACAAGTGTGGATGTTTGGTATATCAGACAATCATCCTATCTGCGTATTTCAGACTGGGAGCAACATATCCAGATTTTGGGATACACATTCCACATGCAGCAACACTTTGCACAGATTTTGCTGTTTGGTTCTGAGTCTCACATGCATTTAATTCTGTCTTGACTGCAGCATACTTTATTCAGGGGTTATTACTACTGTATTGCTGGATCCATGACACTCTCTCACACTCTATCACTTGCTTTCATGTTACTATTCAGGATGATACTTCTAGGCTTTATTGACATGTTTTAACAGTAGTTATTACAATACTTTCCAGCAGTCTCACTTCTGTCATGTTTCAGTATTTCCACAAGGATATATTTCACACATGTGATTTCATCATCTTCTGCAGCTATACTTTACATCCTGCTGCAGGTTGTGTACTATTTTCTTACAGGCAGGGCATTTTTATTTCTGAATATATGTTGGACAGTTTCATGTTTGGTTTACATTTACAGGCTGGGAACTCTTGTAATCAAGCAATACTTGCATACACTTTCACACTGTTACTTGCAGATTCTATTCCTTACTGGCTACACTGCACTCTTTTGCTGACTGTCATACTTTTATATTTCTTTACAGTTAGTGGTAGTGGATTACTGACCTGCCTGGTGGCGCAACCACACCAGCCTATCGCCATAGGCTCTGCGGTTCCCAGAACGGACACCTGCAGCTGTAATATAAATGAAGTAATATTGGAATACACATCTCCATAATTTCAGCTAGTTTAACTTTTTACATACATAATTAATTGTTACTTACTCAGTGGTGGGGCGTTGGGTGATTGCCGGGCCTCCTGGATCCAAAGGTTCAGTTGGTCCTGCTTGCATCTCTTCAGGTCCGCACAGTGGTGACGGACCTGCTCACCTGTCCTTGGAATCCCTGTGGCACTGGTGAGTTCATGAGCCAACCGGTCCCACGCCTCAGCCCTGTACGCTCCCCAGAGGACCTGGCCCTGCATGAGTTGGGCCTCATGATTGTGGACTAGGAGCCAGGCCATGTACCTGGACTCCTCAACACCCCACCTCTGCGCTCGAAAGCGACTACCCTCTCCTACACCTGACATTCTGCCTGCAGGTCTGTTCTACAATCGTTTATGCTGTGTATTCCCGCCTATGGGGCTTATATAGTCCGTTTTCCCGCACATATCTGTGATTGGCCATTTTGGAATTGTATCAACTTCAGTAAACCTGCATTGTCATGCTGTAGTTTGTATTCATTCCTATATATTAGCTATTATTGCATTTCTAGGTACTGCTGTTATGGCTTAGTGGTTCTGTACCTTGACTATGGTGTATAGTATCCTGGGTTCGAACCTCACCACTGCTTTTTATTTTTCATGACTGTCTAGACATGCTGAGGGGTGTGTCTGTGTAAAGGCAGTTTTGATACGGCTTGCTCAACGTTGCCCGTCGGTTAGCTTGTTTGCGCGGTGCGCAGCTCCGCAAGAAACGGGTACGCTTTAAGCCTCATTTGGCTATCGGCACGCATATTCTGCTCAGTTCAGTTAGGGGCACATATATTTAGCGTGTTAAACCTATGCTCAGCTACGGGCACTCATTTTGCACCAGTTAAACCACTGCTCATCTACGGGCACATGCACTCACCCTGTTAAACTGTAGCTCAGCTATGGGCACATCTGGCATTTTTTAGTCTTTTGTTACCTCACATTTCTTCAATATATATGGGCTATTTCATTACAATTTACATATATTGCGGTTTTATGTGTACATATTTGTCAGGGACTTGTTTCCTGCTTATTTTGCAAAAAAAAAAAATGGTGTTGTGGGGGCTCGAACCATGAATGCCTGCTCTGCAGCCGACATCTCTACCGCTACGCTATTGCTTTCTGGCTTATTTTGCATATTTAGTTCTTATATGCTTTCCCATTGACTGCTAACTGTAGCTGTGCTACGGGCACGCCCGCGCACATGAGCGCACTCACAGTTAAACATTTTTACAATTTAAAATAAAAATGACATGTTTATTTAGATTTCTTTTATGTTTCATAGTCTGTAGGGGCATGTGTTGTGTTGTGTTTATTCACATTTCCGCGGACTCTGTTGTGGGTGTCTACTTTGGGCACTTTTACACTTCTGGGGGCGTGTCCGCTTGCAGGGCTTAGCCTACGGACACGCCCCCACATGTCTTACACGGACCGTGTTAGACTTAGGTGTGATTCAGCATGCTCTCATGAATATGCAGAGCATGCTGACATCACTCCGTTTAACTGCAGCCTCCGTGTAAGAGTTATAACTCTTACACGGAGGCTTCGTGAATCCTGCCCAATGACATTTTCCTTGTTCTGAATGTTTACTGTTTCGAGTAGATTAACCAACTACTTTTATACAAGATTTATTTTATTCCTTCTGACAGCACAGACTGTTTTAACTAATTAAATGTATAAAACAGCAGTGCAAGCCACCAACTTTTTGTCTGTGCATTCTTAATAAATGTATTCAAAATAAATTCCAAGTTAGTGATAGGCAACTGCTATCTTACTGGATTCTGGACTACAGGAAAGGAAAAAAATTAAACAAACAGGTAAAAAAGATGAAACATATAAATCTATGTTATCAGAGAGCCAAAATAACTGCATCTCACCTTTATCATGAAGACAACAAATGCACACCCACTCACAGAGTCCAAAATGTGAGTTTATTTTCTGTGTGGAACATTTATATTGGTGAATAAATATCATGGATGGATTTTTTATTGCTCTTTATCAAATCAGATTACTTTATTAAAAGTGGCCTTTAGCAGAAATTTAGTGGCAACAAGACTGATAAAGCAACTGTGATGAAATATAACTGCAACAACTATTATAAACAAAAATAAAATAATGATTGTGATATGCACTTTCTGACACTTGACACACATTGCAAGCTATCACTGAAAATGCAAATAAAAAATTAAAGTACATACTGCAACCTAAAAAGCCATTTTTATAGAGAACCTGAAAATAGCAACATTTGTTGTAACAAACCTTGTCCTATCCCTTGCTGTAGTTAAGAAAAAGTTATAATTTAAGCAAGTACTCCTAACAGCCAGCTAGAAAGATGATAAATTATTCATAGAGGTTGAGTAATAGTTATTCATAGACAGACAGTAATGGTTTCCAACAGTGTCTGCATGTGTGTGTGCACGAGCATGTGTGTGATGTGTGTGAATGTGAGTGTGTGTGAATGTGAGTGTGTGCGTTGTGCGTGAATGTGTGTGTGTGTGTGTGTGTGTGTGTGTGTGTGTGTGTGTGTGTGTGTGTGTGTGTGTGTGTGTGTGTGTGAATGTGAGTGTGTGTGAATGTGTGTGTGTGTGTGTGTGTGTGTGTGTGTGTGTGTGTGTGTGTGTGTGTGTGTGTGTGTGTGTGTGTGTGTGTGTGTGTGTGTGTGTGTGTGTGTGTGTGCGCGTGTGAATGTCAGTGTGTGCGTTGTGCGTGAATGTGTGTGTGTGTGTGTGTGTGTGTGTGTGTGTGTGTGTGTGTGTGTGTGTGTGTGTGTGTGTGTGTTAAAACAGATGTAGAATGAACCTTATAGAAAGAAATGGCAGTGAAGAAAATGTATGAGTGTTTAAGGAAAGCTATATCATTGTTTACCTTTGGTAACCCTCTTGTAATACGGTTTATGAGGATGCTGGTAGGAGATGACTGCAATAAACACATGTAAGAAAAAAAAGTAGGATGAATTAGCATGTATTTCTATGTATCATATTATGCTTACCCAGGAGTTCCAAGAATCTTTCATACTGAAATTTGATATTAAATCTTCAAACAGTATCAGATTCTATCACTTTAAGTAAGAAACAGAGACAGTACTGACAACAGTTTTAACCTTTAATAGAAAATGTGGAAATATTAAAAATATTTGCTTGGTACATTACAGATATGAATATTTTTTACTATCTTCTTCAGTATTGTCATAACGCTCAAACTGTGCCTTTTAACATACTTAACAATTATTAGATATTAATAGCATAATGCTGACTTAATCAGACAAAAAGATACTGCTTGCTTTGCCCATTGGAATGCTAAAATGATGAATAAAATGAATGATTTATATTCTGTACATATATATATATATATATATATATATATATATATATATATATATATATATATATATATGTAGGTATTGGATTATTTATTCTCTGCAATAAACACATTACTATTGAAGAAACTTAACTGGCGAAAGAACTGTAGTATCTGTTTCTTTGTATTATTAATGATATTGTTAATTATTTTCCAAAATGATATGGAAGCAGCTGTATGCTATTCATGTAATTTATTTGAAAGTGATATACTGCCTCCTTTGGGAAGAAAAAGCCCAACAGTATTAATCTAAGACATCATGCCGCTGTGTTTCACAGAGGATTCAATAGATCAATTAAGAAACAAAGACAATGATGAAACAGAATACAAAAGAAAATCTTACAGTGGTCACAGAGATATCCTATGGTTTAATAAATATAGCAAAGGGTTAAGGTCAGGCTTTTTAACTGTCTTTTTGTCTGCCATTGCTATCAAAGCTTTGCATTAATCACACTTGACTAAGCAAGGAGTCTAGTTCTGAACAAAGGGAAATCATCCATTCAACATCTTGATCAGTGCTATCAATTTAACAATAAAGAGATTTGCCATAATTAGAAAAATGGCTATTTTTTTCTTAAATAATTTAAATGAAGGATTAGAATACTTAGTGTTTTTTTTTCCAATCTAATCTACATTACTTATACAATTTTCCTTGTACCATCTATGTTAACTAACATAGTAAATTTAAATTTAAAGTCTATTTCAGACTATAATTATAATAGTAGTTATGTTATGGAATCAATCTACAAATATGAGCTAAATGAATATATGTTGTTCTACATTGTAGAAATAGTTTTGTGCATCTTACAACCACATACTGATTAGGGGAAATTTAATAAAGCTTACGTGGACTTTTTTCTGTGCAGGCATCGTGGCATACTGCTTACACAAAAGTAAGCAGGTTTGTGATCCAGTAAACAGAGCTGGGCGACACGCATGAACGTGCCAGCACAGAAGTATCCATGCTATGCAAATCACCTCATAAGCAGGAGAACTGGATAAAATGAGGGAGGTAGAGTGATCCAGCAAGCAGACAGGCAGTCATGCAGACCCCATGTTGGTGTGTTCGTGTCCATAGATTTTTAAACACACAACAGGGACTGCAAAAGTGTAGTACAATGGACAGAAATAGCATAGCAGACACAGATATGTGCAAAATTATCCACCATGTGTCCAAAACCATATGAGAAAAAATTTAAAATAACTTTTTTTAGTGATGTGGGTATGTTTGCACGGTGTGCCTCAGTGTGCAAACATGCTTTTATGAAAATAAATAAATAAATAAAGAGTGTAAAAATCAAAATTATTAGTAGGTTACACTAATGTATTATAGGACCCTGTGTGGAGTATCTAAAATGGTGGAATGGTGATGTTGCTAATGAGGCAGAGCCTTGAACCATGTAGTTTCCAGGTTGTGTGCATGGATCTCTTTGCAAATGAGGTGGGGTTACTGAATAGCATGAATAGGTATCTGTGTCCACAGATCCCATCCGTGTAGGCACAGAACCATGTTGGTGTCCAGATAAGAGGTAGCTAACATCAAGGCGGGGTTGTCCAAGGACTTGTATGCTCACTGGAGCTAAGCAGCTTGTGTTTGTTCAGTGCAGTGCTCAGCCAAGCAGGGAGTTGTGTACAGTTTCTGCTAAGCTTTGTTTACCCCCAGGGCACATTTTTCCATGTTTGCATGTGTTTCCACAGCATGCCACCATGCTGAGAGTGACCTTTCATGGGGGTATGTGCAGTGACTGCTGAGCATTGTTACCTTCATGGTGTGTCTTTGCGCAGCATGCAGCAGTGCTGAGGAAGGCTGTCCAAAAAAGCCTGGATGGTATATTAATTACTGATGACCCCTGTTTCACTTAAACTTGGGCCATTAACAGTCCATAATGATGTACTTGGCAGGTGGAATGCATCACAGGTAGCCAATCCATAGGTTGCACCTACAGCAGAGCACTATAAAGGTTGCATACACCTTACAATCTGATTTCACTCCCATACTCTGCACCAGTGAAGTACACACTTGGGATTTTTAACTGAAGGAATGCTAGGGGCTGCTGCAGGTCTGCTACATAAGTACATGCTAGATGCTGAAGTAATTGCTGCTGCTGGTGCTGCTGACAATACGCCTAGACTAAGAAAGAAAAGAGTGTTCAGGCCCAGGGTAACCTTCCAGGAGCTACATGAGCTGGAGATTGTAGAGTGATACAGGGTGGATAGGCACATACTACAACAACTCACTGAGCTCTGCCGCCTTCAACTCAGACCCAGAGTCAACAGTGGGGGACTCATCCCAGTGGAAACAAAGGGTTGTGTAGCTCTTAGGGTACCAGCTACAGGAACTTTCCAAAGACCAACTGGGGACATGATGGGGATCTCGCAGGCATCAGCATCCAGGATACTCCACCAGTTCCTGGATACTATACTCCCACATGCCACTGAGCGCATTTATTTTCCCCACACCCCTGAGGAGAGGTCCAGCAGTATGCAACATTTCTACAATGTAGCACACTACCCTGAGGTACTGGGTTCCATAGATTACACTCATGTACACATCAAGGCACCACCTAGCGAGGAGGGTAAAATCTATGTCAACCACAAGGGGTATCACTCCATCAACTGCCAAATTATGTGCAATGCCCAGGTAATTATTAAGAATGTGTGTTCTGGCAGCCCAGGCAGTTATCAGGACTCCCATATCTGGCATGCATCACAGCTGTAGCAGATGTTTGTTAGGTTGGACATCTCACACATTCATTTACTGGGGGATGCTGGCTATGCACTGGAACCATAGATGGTGACACCCATCAGAAATAAACAAACAGACTCCCAAACACACACTGAAGAATGCCATAATGAAGCACACCCACAAACTAGGAACATCATAGATTGTGTGTTTAGGCTGCTGAAGTCACGGTTCCGGTGCCTCGATATATCTGGTGGAGCTCTGCAGTACTCTTCAGCCACATGTGCACAGATGTTCACAAAATGTGTCATGTTACACAGTATGATCCTGCAGAAGCAACTGACCAGGGAAAAGGGAAGGGCTACACAGCCCCCACCAGTGCCTAGGTCCCCACAGCCACACTCACAGGGGGACTCGGAGGAGGAAACCCCTGAGGCTGCCCCTGTAGGCAGACATAGGCATGCCAGTATGCCCTGCCCTTGGCCAAAAGACAATGCATAGCACATGCAATGGGGACCTAGGGCCCTAGGGACTGATACCTCACTCTGACTCACATACATATAGTAAAAATGATGCCAGCTAGCCCCACACAACCTGTACCTAACCATGTATTGGCTGTGTAGTGCATGCATCAGACAGAGTCAGCCCTGAACTGCAGATCTGTCAACTGCTGCATTCACAAGGTAAGTCACTCACCTATACACCACTTATAAGGGGTACTAGAATATGGTAGCATATGTATGAACCTGTTGCATATATGTAAGGGAATATAGTGGGCTACTGGGCTACATAGAGAGATATAACACCCACTTGGGACAATAGGTACTCTTTCCAATAGTATGTGCTCCATAATATGCACAAGGCCACACAACTGGAAAATCTACTAAATTATTCAAGGGAGATGGCAACAGTGGGGTCACACAACTGTCTATACCAACAGAGCATGAGCTTGTTGTCCCCCACCTGCAATACATCAGTGTTCTCATACAACTGCTGTAACAGTAAGTCTGCAATGATGTATCAGCAGATCAGCCAATTCCAGGGCTGTGACATAGAATCTGGCCACAGGTTGTATGTTTATTTATTTTTATTTATTTTACATTTGTTTACCGGGCTAGTCCAACTGGATATATGTCCATTTTCAGCAGAGGCCCAGGGAGAAATGCTCCACATTAAAGTTAATACAAGACAAGTCATTACATAAAAAAAGCAAGTAGTTAGTAAGAATGCAAACAGAAATAAGGTTCAATCTAAAATATACTAGTAGAAAATTTATACTAGGAAGGACATTTACTTTTATTTACAGTATAAGAATAGGGGAGTTATACTTTAGTAAAACATTCATGAAGAGTATAAATTGCATAAGCAATTATAAAACATACAACCATACAACGTTCTAAATTAATTTGTATCAGAGGCTAATTAACAAAGGTGTTTTTGAGATAGTCTTCTGAAGGGAGTGAGTGAACAGTGGTAAGAGAGGGTGTATAAGATTAGTCGGGATTGATGCATGGGCATAGCCAGAGTGTTTTTAGGTGTTGCTTGAGCTTTTGTTTAAAGAGGAAGGGTGATGATGTAATAGTTAGAGTGGTAGGTAGTAGGTTCCAGTATTTACCTATGGTGTTGGAGAATAGAGAATCACCTGCAATGTTATTGGACTTAGTTAGCTTCACAAGAAGTTTATTAGAGGAGCGTAGTGAATTTAGATTAGAATAGGGAGAGATAAGGTCAGAAAGTATAGGGTTAGTTTTTGGTTGTTGAAATATCCTGTGAACAAAGGTAAGTTGGGAGAGTAGTAGTGTATTTTTCAGTTCTAGCCAGTTTAGTTGTAGTAGAGTCTGACAGTGGAGAGTTCTAAATGGGTTTCCAGTAGCAAATCTGGCAATGCTATTGTATGCATTTGCTAGTTTAGTAAGGTTATTTTTCTTTAAGTTAGTGTATATGGGTGAGGCATAAAGAAGAGTAGAAGTAAGATGAGAGTGAGCGAGTGTAATTTTGGCCTGTGGAGTTAGAAAGGTTTTAATTCTATATAAGGAGCCAAGTTTTCTGTTTATGGTTTTAATAGTATTATTAATGTGGTTATCAAAGGTGAGGTTATTTGCAATTATAATACCTAACAGTTTTGTGGTAGAGTCGGGGACTATATGTGTACCATTATTGGAAGTAATGGTGAAGTCTAAGAGGGGGGACTTACTATTAGGTCTAAAAAGCAGGAGTTTGGTTTCATTGGCATTCAAAAGTAGGCAGTGTTTCAGGAACCATGCCTCAACTGTGCTAAGTATGTTCTGTGTTAGGGTTTGTAGTTCAGAGGAGGTATTTGCGGAGCTTATGAGTGTTGAGTCGTCTGCATATTGAATACATGTAGCTTGAGGTATTGCTACATGTAAGTCATTTATGAATAAAGAGAAAAGGAGAGGACCTAGGATAGAACCTTGTGGTACTCCAAGAGAGACTGGCAAAAAGGATGAAAGTGTATTTTCCCAGAGAACAGCCTGTTGCCTGTTACTAAGGTAGGAAGTAAACCATTGAACAGCTTTGGTATCTAGAGAGAGAGATTCAAGGGTTTTTAAGAGCATATGGTGGTTTACCATGTCAAAGGCTTTTGACAGGTCTATGAAGAGTGCAGATGATAGGATACTATTATTGTGGCTTCTATTTATACACTCGGTAAAGGATAGGAGAGCTGTGGTAGTGCTATGAAATGGCCTAAAGCCATGTTGGCAGTTGGCTAGTAAGTTATATTGAGTTAAGTGGTGCATTAGCTGATGATGAATACATTTCTCCATAATTTTTGCTAAGGGTGATAGGAGTGCTATAGGTCTGTAGTTAGAATACTCATTTGAGCTGCCTCCTTTATGTAATGGGATTATGTGGGAAATTTTCCAGATAGCAGGGATGGTTCCTTCATTGATGGTTCTGTTTATAAGGAGAGATATAGGATAAGCTACTGGTTCTGCTGCTTTTTGTAGGTATTCAGATGGTAACTGATCTGCAGATGGGGTACAGGGATTGAGTTTTTGGATGAGTTTTAGGATGTAGGAAGTAGAGATAGGTTGTAGTTGAAATTTGGGGAGATTGGCAGGTATACAGGTGGGGGGGTAAGATTTGTCTATAGTAAGTTGACTTGCTAATGAATTAATGGTGTCTGTGAAAAAGGAATTAAAGGCATTGGCAGTTTGGTATGAGGTATCCATTTCGGCCCCTGAGGGGGAAGGTGTACTAGAGTGGCCTGGGTGTAGGAGTGAATTTAAGGTTGACCAGAACCTTTTGGGGTTGTTATGATGAGTTTGCTGTAGTTTACAGTAATAGTTCTTTTTATCTATAAAAACAGCTTTTTTGTGTTATTTCTTAACTGTCTAAAGGTTTGATGGTCAGAAATAGATTTTGTAGTTCTCCATTTAGCCCAAGATTTATTCCTAAGTAGTATTTTATGTCTTGTCTCTTTGGACAGCCAGGGGGCAGGTTTAGATTTAACTCTGACAGATCGTTTTGGAGCATGTTGGTCAAGGATTGATAGGAATTTGGAGTTGAAGTAATTGATGGCATCTTCAAGGGTTAGGGTTAGGGTATGTCTCACATAATGCAGGGGTGACATGTCTGTATAGTGCTGATTGTGTGAGGAATGACACCCGTCTGTCCGGTGGCTGGTGTGGCTCACTGGGCTAGCGCCATTAGCATGGGTGATGGTGTTAATGGTTTGATCTGGCAGCATCCACATCTTTTGCATGTGAAGTACTTGTATGGTGGTATTCCCACACACTTGTCATACCCCTCAATCTATTACTGCAAGAAAGCTGGAAAAAGTCAGAGAATGGGGGGACAAAGGGCCAAAACTACAGACAGACATTACACATGTTCTGATGAACCTAGAAGGTGAATAGTATAACAACAGGTTGCAACAGAACAGAATAGCTGCAGGATGTAAAGGCCATCAATTAAATGGGTCAGTAGTTCAGTGACTGCATTATACAATATTTTACCGGAACACCACAAATTTATAAGAACAGACCAGAATTATGGAGCGAAATGCTGGACATTCTGCAAAAATATGTACAGTGAGAGGTATGCAGACTGTCACCCTGTGTGTGGTGTTATATTATGTACCCAGTCACATAATAAATACAGCACACAGCCAGGGAATGCCTTGGACAATTTCAGGGAAGTGCTGTACTGCAGAAACAGATGCAACAGCCACTGTCTGCAGCACATAAAATCCTAGACCAGAGTATGGGTAGCTTTGTCCTGGAGTCACTTTGTAAAGATTGACAGTCTCACTTGGCATGCTCCTACACTTAGCTAACTTGAGCACAAGTCTGTTGCCTTTTCCTCACAAAGACTTGCTAGGTATGTGGAAATATATCTGTACATACAGACATCTACGTGCAAATATGATTAGTGTATCTATCAGTATGTATCACATATACATATGATACTGATATATATATATATATATATATATATATATATATATATATATATATATATATATATATATATATATAATAGTCGCATGATGTATGTGTGAACAAAGAATTTACGAACACTAAGAATGACACACTCACAACAGCGACATACAACTACACGAACACATAGTATCAAACAGATTGCATACCAAATCCAGCACCTAAATGAACCGGAATTCCCTACCGCTCTGGACTCAGGAACAAGTGCTACCATGGGTCCCAAGGGGGGTGGGACGGGGGGGTGCAGGTCCAGTATTTGGTTGGGTGTCATCTGATGTTGCTGTGTCAACTGCTGACAATCAGAATAGCCGACATTTCATCCTGCGATGTTATTCCTCGCTGTTCTAAACATTCGACATGTTCGTGTTCGTGTTTTTCAAGGTAAACCATATATCTATCTATCTATATATATATATATATATATATATATATATATATATGTATGTATATATATATATATATATATATATATATATATATATATATATATATATATATATATATATATATAAATTACAATGATCCATCGGTTCATATGTGTGTACTAGGCTAATAGCCCTGGAGCCTTTACAAGCCTAGCCCATAGAAGTGCCCTGGCATCGTGCCGCCCGACGTTAGTTCCCAGTGCCTCTAGCAAGTAAAGCCACTGGAGTGATCCCCGGGGTGAACTTTCTATTTCCCATCCACTCACCAAGATTTTCTTAAAGAGGGCCAGTGAGGTGCTTTGCCTGACATGTATGGGAAGTCTATTCCAGAGCATGGGCAGTCTCTGGGTTATAAATCTGTCCCTCTAGCATGTTCTGTTGATTGTGGTAAAGAGGTTGAGGTCTCTGGAGCATGTGGTGCAGAGGGATTTGGATTTCTTTAGATGTAGCATTTCTAACAGAGCTGGGTCAGACATGGCTTTGTAAGTCAAGCAGAGATCGCCTCTTAGAAGATGAGATGAGACAGATAATAGCTGGAGTTTTTTGAGTCTGTCCATGTAGGACATGTGTCTAAGGACTAGGATCCTCTTCATGAGATACTTTTGTGGCTGTTCCAGCTGTTGCATGTGTCTGGTTGTGTACATGCCAAATGGGGCATTATACTGGATGATTGGCCTAATGAGGGGAAGAGTACAGAGAGAGATGATGACCTCTTTCTTCCTGGATGCAAAACCCTTTGTAATGAGATGTGCCACATAGAAGGACTTTCTCACCACAGTGGCAATGTGGTGGTTGAAGGAGAGGTTGCTGTCAACCTGTGTCCCCAGATCTCTTAAAACTCCTTTAGTGTTCAGTGAGCTCCCATCAATGTGGTCATTAGTGGGAACTGAGTTTTTTTCCAAAGGGATGACGATGGATTATTTGGCATTAAGTTTAAGACCATTGTTTCGACACCAGTCATTGGTCTCAGTGAGGCATTTTTGTAGGATGTCTACATGACTTGGGGATTTAATAATGGCTCCCAGCTTGCAGTTGTCTGTGAACTTGGTCAGCCAGAGTCATTCTCTGTTGGTCTGGACTTCTAAGAAGTAGATGCCAAACAGGAGAGGACCCAGGACCTATCTCTGTGGGACTCCACTTATGACTGGTTGGCAATGTGACTTGGAGTCCACTGCTTTCACACTGTGGGTTCTATCTATGAGCCAATTTGCAGCCCACCTAGTGATATAGGGGTTGATGCCTAGTTTGGTGAGTTTATCAGTTATTCTGGAGTGGGGAATGGTATCAAAGGGTTTGGCCAGATCGAGGTAGGCTGTATGAACTGCTTTGCCCTCATCCACAACTCTGTTGACTGACTCAAAGAAGTCACCAGGTTGAGCAGGCATGATCTACCTTTCACAAAACTAAATTGAGTGGGATCTAGAATGTGGAATTCCCTATATCCTTGTTAATTAGGTTCATGATGATGCCCTCCATAGCCTTACATATCAGACTCATCAGGCTAATGGGTTGATCATTCCCAGGGTCTGTAGTCGCTCCCACTTTATGGAGAGGGCTGACTGTAGCAGTGCGCCATTCGGTAGGGCCAAAGCCTGAGGTGAGGCTGTGATTTAACAGAGCACACAGATGTGGTGCCAGTTCACTTTGTAGTTCACATAGAACGCATCCAGGGTTATTGTTGGGTCCCATGGAAGCTGCATTCTTGGCTTTATACAATGCAGCTTTAACCTGTGCTGCAGTAATGCTGGGTGCCTGGCATTCCTTCAGTATTGTGATTGGTCCTTTAGGGGGGGAGAGAGGGGTAAAGTTGGCACTGAATCTGTCTGCCAGAATGTTGGCAATGTCTGTTGATGCAGTATAGGAGGTATAATATTTCCAATAAAATGAATAAGAGGGAGAGACACAGCAGGAAAAATATCAAAAGTATAAAAACTTTAATTCGGTTAGTGCTTTCACATCACAGAAGCTTCATCAGACCATGAAAAAAACAAATTCAAACCTTTTAAATATACACTTCATATTCTATTACATCATCATTAATTGAATAACTATATTTAATTAAACCAATTAGATTAAAGAAACAGTATAAAAATACAAAATACATAGTCTGAAATATATTGCCCACCCAATATACACACATAACATTTCATGACACAAGTAGAATAAAATAAAACATTTGTATAAAAAATATATAAAAATACATATAAAATACACATAGAGCTAAACCTTATAAGTGTTGTGTTTTTAGATAGGGTTTGATTGATGTCCTATTATTAAGCCCTGGTTCATTTTAAGCCTGTAGTTCAATAATCCATTTTAACTCTCTCAACTCCAACTTATTTTTCAAATCTCCCAACCTTAAATCTTGATGAATACATTCAATGACTTAAAATTGAAAGAGAAAGTTCTACCATTAAAACCCCACCTATTCATTTAGAATATGCTGGGAACATTAGAAAAATAGAAAATGTAATTGATAAGAACTGGAGCATTTTGCAGTCAGATCCTGAGATAGCTAGGATTGTAGGTTTGAAACCGAAGTTCTGCTACAAAAATTAAAAGAATCTCAAAATATTGCTATGTCAATCAAAAAGGTTAGATGATGAGGTATATGGCCTTAGTAAATGAGGACAATGTAGTGTTTGTGACGTATTGAGTAATAACAGGGTTTTTATACACCCTAAAACTAGTGTTGTTCTAGTTACTTATAAAAGTAATAAGTTAGTATTACTAGTTACTTTTAAGTGAAAGTAATATATTACTATTACTTATTACTTTTCTAAAAAAGTAATATATTACTATTACTAGTTACTAACAAAAGTAACTAGTTACTTTGAGTTACTTTTACATAAGTATAGTTTATCAGTTGTCATATTCTGATTTATTCACACGTTACTTGTGATTAAGGAATACATGCTTACTGCACATGAATACGAGTGTATTATTAAATCTGTAGACACAGTATTACAATAAAGATAAATAGCATTTAACAGTTTACAAAGTCCCACAGACCAGTCTTTATAGTCAGAGTCACAATTTAATACTTAAACCAAAGTACACACAGCCAGCAACACAAGACCCATAACAGGTTACAACCCATCAAATTTCCAACAACATACATTAGGCTAATCTGATAAAAGTGATGCCAAGGACACAAAAATACTTACAGAATATGTCATAAATGTCTAACAAAACTACTATCATAACAAAGCCAACCAAAATATCACTATATATAACTATTCACATCACAATGACTAAACAATCACTACACAGTTTTATTGGCTCAAAGGAGGAGCAACTTTTCAAAGTGTTCGTCAGTGAGTCTATTTCTTCTTGCAGTCAGCACTTGTCCACCAAGACTGAACAGGCATTCAACAGGTGCACTAGATGGCAGAGGTGTATTAGTGTTCAGAAATATCTTCTTGACTATACGGTAACTGTTGAGAGAAGATATTTCTCTGGAAGGGTCATCCAGATACATTTCCGTCTGAGAAGATATGCTGACACTGGCTGCTGTCGATTCTTTGAAGTTGAAGAAGCTATCTTCAGCAGTTAGTGAGAAGCTTTAGATGACCCATGCTCAGGTTCATCCAGTTTCTGCATGGCATCAAGGAGCAGAGCCTTGCCTCTGAGTTTCTGCTCTTCACTGTCCATCCATCACAAATGGAACTGCGTATGCACTATGCTAGCCAGAATGAGCTCTTTGCGCTCCGGAAGGTGATTGAACCAGGCCTCAATGCCTTTAAGACCATCAAGTAGTGCCACAATGTGCTTTACAGACTGTCTGATTTCGGACAACTTGTTTTTCAAGCACATAATGGTGGGGATCAGAATTTCCATAAAGCATTTCAGCTTCAACTGCAGGATGTCCAGAGTCATTGCCAGGGGCTGCATTGCTTGCACAAACTCAGCAACAAAGGTCATTTTGGCAGGCCTGAAGATGGCAATTCCATTCTCTTCATATATCTCATTCAGCAAGCCTTCACACTGAGTTGCAATGCGGTGAATTCTCTCCATTGCATAGAAAGTGGAATTCCATTGCGTCGCATTGGGAACAATCAATGCCAGATCACACTTATTGCGAACCACCTCAGCAGCTTGAGTGCTGCGACTAGCCTTATAGCATTTGGCCATGGTGCTTCGCATGATCTTTTTATACTGTGCATCATCACAAGCAGATTCAGCATCATGCACGGCAACTAAATTCAATGTATGTGCTGCACATCTCAGATGGGGAGGTAGTGAATAGGTGCTCTCACTTTGCCCTGACTGACTCAGCATGGCTGTCACACTGTTGTAAATCACTTCACTATTGCCATTGGGACAGAATGCTTGTAGTCTGAGATCTCTTACATTCTGCAAAGACATTGAAAGCCTTTGCAAAATTGCTGCCATTGTCAGTAATTATTGCACACATCTTTTTATTTATTTATACTTGATGTGAATGCTCTCAAGAGTTGAAACTATGAGATTGTATGTATGCCTCCCCTGTATTCTGCAGCATGACCAAGCAGGTGAATTTCATTGAAGTGTATCACAGTTGATCCAGTGGGCGGTGATGCCAAAGAAACTACGATTCTGATGGGTCCAAATGTCAGCTGTAGTGCAAACAGTTGAAACACTTGCTAAAGTTTCCATCAGATTCTCCATCTTATCACTGAACTGTTTCTCCACCTGTTTGACAAAAGTTTTCCTGCTCATGACCATCTTTCCTGGCTGCAGGCCAGTTACAAGATTGATGATCGATGGCTGCTTGACAAAGCTGAAACACTGCATGTCATTCACCACAAAGTCAATGATCAAACTATCCACCTTGGACTGTGGACATGACCAGAACCAATGAATGCTGCAATAGATGGCTGTATCAATGATTTCTTGTCCAAGTTGTCAGGCCCGGAATCAACTGCTTTCCTTTTCAAAGTATTTAGCTTTCCAAGTGCGATAGGATGTGATGTCTGAAGATGCTTTTTTAAATTCAACATACTGTTTGCTGAAGTTTTGTAGGTCTTTTTTGTCGGTGGACATAGCTTACATTTCACATCAATGTTTTTTCTATCATTTGTAATTAGGTCAAAGAATTCTGTGTAAACAGATCATTCAAATAAATTTCGACTTTCCATCTTTGAGTGAAAGCACTAAGCAGAAAAATAAATGGATGTGCGTGGAATATCTATATATTGCAAATGTTTTATTTCATAACCTCTGTCAAAATGTGGCTCTCATCATCTGAAGCTTAAAATAAAGGGACTGCTAGAAATACAAAAAAAGAAAAAAAAAGAAAAAGTTAACTGTATAGCATTTTTTTTTTAAACATGAACCTACAGTGAATGAATTTTCTAAGTTGTCTTTAATAACTGAATAAAACACTGATTTTGTATCTGAAACACCTAAATAGTATATAGAGCAGCATAAACAACTGAAATTTTGCAAGAAGAAGCTGTTATGTTAGAAAACAAAGTGAAGCTCTATCCTTTGCACTGGCTATGGGTATGGTTTCTCCTGCAAAAACTTTTTCTACAAAAAAGTCCCCCTTTGGGCATTTGAAAAGGTGACAAACCCATTACTTACTTAATCTGCCTGTAGCTTCAGTTTCAAAAATATGTCTACATTACAAGCATATTCTAGATCGGAACATAAATCCTAAAGCTTTACCCTTTTTGTATAAAAGTAGTTTGATAAAGTATGGGATTATAGACCACTTAAAAACATATGTGTCATCTTTGCAAAATTTATTCCAATCAGTAGACTTGTTGCAATATATGATGGTTTTTCAGCCTTTCCATAGGAATCCCAATTTTAAACTAAATAATCAGTTGATTGATCTTAGTAACTTCCCATTAATAGTTAATTTGACTCTGATTGATGTTTTTAATAAATTTCATTTATCGACTTCGAAAGTTAGGCAGGAATTGCATCATCCTAAGAGTTATATGGTTGTCATGAAACAAATCAGAGAACTTGCTCTGAGTTATTTTGAAAACTTTAAACCGGTAGTTGGAATTGTGGATAAATGCTCTGAATTGTGGCAGGCTCTCCAACAGGAGGTCAAATTTATAACAACAACAAATAAATTAATTAAAGATTTAAAATTCCAAGATAAAATTATGTTGTCAGGGTATTGGGTAAACAAAATGACAGTAGCAGATAATCAGGTATTAAAAGCAATTGATTTAACAATAAAATCGGTCTCTTTTCAAAAGTTGATGTATACGCAGTTGATGATTTGGAATAATGCTTATTACACTCGTCTTAGGTTACATAAATTTAATCCTAGGAATTCTCCCACTTGTCCATATTGCACAAATCAAATGGCAGCTCTTCTTCATATGTTCTGGAGCTGCAAGTGTATATATAAACTTTGGAACTCTCTTAGAACACAACTACAAAAGATGGGTTATCAAAGTTCAACGTTATCATGGGAATTTATGATTCTACATGTTCCTCCAAGAGAGCTCTCTAGGTCACAAACTATAATATGTATGAATATTTTTTTGCTGATGAAGTTATATATAGCTACAAATTGGTTAGAACCAGATAAGACATCATGGGATAATTTCAAGCTTGTGGCTATAAAGCATATATTAGCACATAAATTACTCCTGAAGCAAAGTAACAAAAATATTAATAACCCGAAAATATGGGAAAAGGTTTTTAACATTATATTAGCATAATACTGTTATTAGGAATATATTAAAGTTTGGATGTATATGTGGAGCAATCAATGTTTTGAAAATATGTATGATATGTATGGACGCAAAGTACTTCTACAAATGTTTTGGCTTTGTTTTTCTTCCCTGGTGTCTTCTTTTTTGGAATAATGATGATTTTTATATGGTAACATTTCATGTAGATATTGTATATAGTTTTGATAGTAATAGTAGTGAATTATGTGTGTGATTTTATTGTATTTTGAAAATATATATCAATAAAAATTTATTATGGAAAAAATATATATATATGTCTACATGTAACCAACTATCCAAATTATTTTGCCCTAAGGAATGTATGATGTTTAATTAACACAATATACATTACAACAACTATATTACCAGTAAAGCAGATCAAAGATGGTCATAAACAGTAAAAGCCACCTTTATTGTACCACTTCAAATCACCAGTGGCCATTTTCTTCTGTCAAGACATGCAGTGGAGGAATTCAACTGCCTGTCATCAGGGGGGAGTAAAAAGACAAGGCAATCATTCTTTAAATGGCTTTTCTGCTGGACTTTGTTGTTTTAAATAAGTAAGTATTCCACACACAATAGAGTTTGTGCCGCCTGCTGCGGTCTTTGAGTTTGCTGCCCTCACCTTCACAAAATAAAATATACCTTTTGTGGGGATTTTTCCAATCATAGTTCCTGGCTGTCAGTCAACAAACATTTAAAACATAAAAGACAGGAAAAGTGCTCCAGATTATGTGGAACGCTCGGCATTCGACCATAAATGAACCCACTGTTCTGCATTGAACAGCTTTGGCTTCTCTACACAACTTTGATTGGTTCATATACCACAATTACTGCCAATACAGTCCCCCTAGAGCAGCCCTTCCTGCGGCAACCCCCTACCCCCCCAAAGCAGCTTCCTACCCAACTATTCCAGTGTTCCATTACTTGGCTATTTCTCCCCAGTTACCATAAACACTGTTCAAACCTGTCATTGTGCATACTGCTTTCTTACTACAATGATTACAGATGTTGAACTAAAATAGCACAAACACTGATAGCCATTTACTAAACAAACAATACAGTCTCACAATGAAAATAGAATTATCATGATCAGTAAACTTCTCTGCCCTTGAAAGTCACATTCATTGAAAAGGTATTAAAACTCACATTCAAAGCAAATTCATCTAGCCAGTGGAGGATTACGTTTACCTTTGGACTGCTTTCAAACCATAGGCTCCTTGCACACATTTTAGGGACATGCAAACATGTATGTGTTATTTGATTCACCTTCCTGATTGTATTAAATGATATTCCTTGTATAATACAGCACCACTTGTTAGAATGTGTTTCAAATTTGTAGTTTTGAACATTCTTTCAGTAAGCAATGTATGAACCAATAATGACAAAACTACCCATTTCAGAAAATTTCAACCATAAAAGGCCACTGAAACATCTGTCATTACAATCCATCAGATATCAGTCAGCAATGAGTAGAAGTAAACATTATCTGACTATTTCCACATTAAAGAGAACTGTAACCAATGAAGAGGTTGCTACTGGCAAAGAACTTTATATCTACAAATTCAGTTCCCACTGCCCTTGAAGAATTAAATCGCCAATGTTACATTACATTTTAGCAGTTGTTTTCGCATGTTACATTTATGGTAGACCTGTTCAAACAGACACTGATTAGCAATCTTTAGTATAGTCACTATCTGGCTTACTGAGCATGCCCAATGTGTCACTTTCTATTCTTAACATGACTGACTGACTGGTGGCAAAATCTATCCAGTACAACTGTCATGCAACATAAGTTGTACTATCCATTCCTTATTAATGTTGCTTACTACTTCATTTGACTTCATTCTACATTTATATATCCACAATTCTTATCTATGCAGTGCCTCACCATGTGACTCACTTATTGTCATAAACTTTTTATTCAAAATAATTGCATCTTGCTGCCTTTAGAAGCAATATCCATAAGTTACTGCCTACAACATACAAACAAAATGCTTTATTAATAATGCTTTAATCCTAAAAAGTGGAACTGTGTATTATTATTCAACTTCTCGTATTCATTATTTATATTATACTGTTATGATAATGTTAGTGTATTTTTTTATAATGTTATTTTATCTGTGTTCAATTTCTGAAGCTCTTTTACTTGGGGATTCCTTTATAAATGTGCTAAGCCTACTAGGACTATACCAGTCCAAAACTATAAATAAAAATACATTAATGCATATTTATTGTAATCATACCTCTCAACCTCAAAGTACTAAAAATCATAACACTGGCCTTTAAAAATCATAGCAGAGTCAGAAAGAGAATACATTTCTTTTCATAGCAGAAGGTCACTATATATACTAAAGTCTATTTAGTTTGTGGTAGTGAATCTTTGCGTATGCTTAGTTTACATATTTAATAAGGTATGTTCCCTTAAACAGGTATGACTTCATGAGGAACATCATAAATCTAGGAGGAGCTAAACTTGAGGTCAAAAATCATAACTCCATTTCTAAATGATGGCAGTTGCGAGGTATGTATGTGTGATTGCAATGTCTTTGTCATTCTAGTCTGAGCATTTTAATGCTGGCTACTTAGCTGGTTCCTGATGGCTACTTATTTTGCACAAAGACCCACCCTACCCTCTAATCATGTGGCCCAGGTTGCTGCTTAATATGCTAGATGACGTTCATTAAACCTTTTTTTCTATCACCCCACATCAAGACACCTGGACAAGCCCAGCTATTAGCTTGAAGCCATATTATCTACTGCTATTGTCGATAATTGTTGGGTTAATAGACTTGCTTCTTAAGAATGCAGTAATTCTACTTAAAAGACACACAGATGCTTCAGCCCATCTTAAGACAGTTGGGAGCTGCTTGTATTTTGAAACAGTGGAACTCTTCTGGATTAATTCACAGTAAGTTAAACCAGCCCTGGTGTTAAGAGGGATGGGGATGAACTAGGCATGTAACATTTAATTTCTTGCCATTGCCATTCAGAAAACTTATATTGTCTGTGTCTGAACTAAATATCTGTAATTAAAGCACAACATTATAGATGGCAGCTTTGCCAGCTGTCTTGGCACAGGGATACCAAAGGCAGAGCCCAAGTGGTAGAGTGAGCTTAAGAAACTTTCAAATGTGAACATATGCTAAGCTACTTAAAATCATTTAATGTCTCATCAAGATAGCAGCTTAATGCAAAATAAATAAATTATGGGGCATTGTTATATTCCCTATGAAACCTGCAGTCACAGTGTAAAGAAATTGTTAATGAATGAATGATCACAAGCCACTCACTTCCTATGTTATTCTAGGGCAATGGCATGCACACAGGGAGTAGATTAAAAAGGGATGCATTATTTCTACTTAGTAACAGTACAGCAAGACAATCATATGTTACTTCAGTGTGTCATATGATCCAAAACACCAGCAAAAATCCAATACTGAATTCCTGAAAAGATAACAAGTCTTTGGGCGGAAAAGTAGTTGTGCATTGACAGGGAGAACTGTGAGTAGGTGTTTTGAGGAACAGAAAATAACAATAGTCAGAATGTAAAAATATATAGAAGAAAGGAAAACAAAGAAAATAAAATCAAAGAGAAAGTGAATAAAAGAAAAGGATCAGGAGAGAAAGGAAAATAATGTCAGAACGACGTATGGAAAACATCTTGTTGCACATTTTAACATAGCAGCTAACACAACTGAATTGCTTATGTGTTTTTAAACATGACAGAACTGCCATATCACCAAATCATATCAATATAACAACTTGAGAAAGAATTTTGGACAAGCATCTCTTTCCAAAGGCTCTAGTCAACATCTCAAATCTCTGTCAAAGCACTTAACTTACTCTCTTTTCAATCTCAATAAAAAATGAAGAAATGCAGAAGGAATAATTTTCTGTAGCTGAGTTAGCTGAGAGTAGCAGGCAGACTGATGGAAGGAGCCAGGTGAAGTATCCTCCACCCCATCAGCCTTGTTCAGCAAATTAATTTGTGTGGGGAGAGCAGCTGCCTGTATTAACATAGTGGTTTGTTATTCATGAAGCACTACCCTTGAGAGCCATGTGTCAATAATACTTGTTGTCTTCATTACTACATGCTGGTCAGGCACATTAAAACACTGACTGGCAGACATAAAATGTAGTAACCCTTCTCAGTGCCCATTAGCATTAATGCTTTTCCAGATCCCATTGATGAAGGTGCTTTTGGAACATGTGGACCCATCCCCTGCTGCTAAATCTGAATTTATTCTGTATCACATATTTAGACCTCACCAACTCAGAGGAATGGATTTTAATCCAAATCCCTCATGTGGAAGTACAGTTCTCTAGTGGCTGTTCCCCTTTTCTAGTACTGTTTGCAAATATCCACTTGAATAAACAGCATGACTATATGTCAGTTGTAGGCTAATACATAAAGAAAAACTGACCGCTCATCACTTGTAGCCTTTCTATTGCACAGGTGTGGAAGATTTTAAAAAAGTGAAATTAGATGCCAAGTCAAAAATCAGCAAGTGGTATGACACTAAAGAACACAATAAAACATCAGCTTTAAAAAATAAATTAGAAATATCTTTCCTCCAAAAAAACATGTAAAGGAAGATCTGTTGAAAGTTTTATTAATCACTCGCTAAGTGCTTTTGCCTTCATAATATATCCACTCTCGGGTCTCGGCTCGACTCCTGTGTAACATGCAATCAATTAACTTGGCTCCTGGCATGCACAAGCAAAGTAACGGTTTGACATTAGCTAAATGGGAGGATGTGAACGTCAATAGGCTGGGCGACAAGGCTGCCTTGACGTGATGTGAACTGATGGGAAAAGTAATGCAAATGCACATTTGCATTACTAGTTACTAAACAAGGTAACTGGTTACTATTACTGCATTACTATATTGAAAAGTAATGCTGAATATTAGTAGTTAGTTGTTGTTGTGTCTTTTGGCTTTTCCCGGTTAGGGGTCGCTACAGCAGAACTCCGGTCTGCTAATGATTGGCAGTAGATTTTTACATGCCAAGTTGCCAACCCTGACACACAACCTTCAAGGAAGATCTGCCCATTCATGCATGTCTCCACACAGAAGACACTCTAGCTGAGAATCGAACAGGACAACGTCTTACTGTGAGGCGACAATGTAGTTAGTGAAAAATGTAATATGTTACAGTAACACGTTACTTTTGTAACCCGTTACTCCCATCACTGCCTAAAACTAAAAAGAAGTATGAATTTAAAGTGAAAGCAGATTGCAGGACAAGGAATTTAGTGTACTTTGCTGTATGCCTAGCATGCCCCTCCTTTGATGTTGACATGACTACTCGTTCATTAAGAGAGACAGTCAGAGAACACTTAACAGCTATTAGGAATAATGACCCAGATAGAAGTGCTTTAGCTAGACATAGTTGCTGTGTAGGGACAACACATCATTTTCAATTTAAAGTCATTGAATGTATTCACCAAGATTTAAGGTTGGGAGATATGAAAAATAAGTTGGAATTGAGAGAGTTAAAATGGATTATTGAACTAAAGACTGAAAAAGATCCAGGGCTTAATGACAGGACATCAATCAAACGCTATCTAAAAACACAATGCTTATAAGGTTTAGCTGTATGTGTATTTTTATATGTATTTTTATATACTTTTTATACATATGTTTTATTTTATTCTACTTGTGTTATGAAATGTTATGTGTGTATATTGGCTGGGCAATATATTTCAGACTATGTATTGTGTATTTTTATACTGCTTCTTTAACCTTATTGATTTCATTAAATATAATTATTCAATTAATGATGATGTAATAGAGTATGAAGGGTATATTTAAAAGGTTTGAATTTGGTTTATTAATGGCCTGATGAGTTCCTTCTGTGTGGAGTTTGCATGTCCTCCCTGCAGTTGGGTGGGCATTTGAAAGACATGCGTAAATGGGTGTGCCTTCGTTAAAGGTTGAACTTCGAGCTGGCACCTCAGCATTCATGAAAATCTACTGCCAATCATTAGCGGACCGGAGTTCCGCTGTGGCGACCCCTAACCAGGAAAAGCCAAAAGACAACAACATGGTTTGATGAAGCATCTGTGATGTGAAGGCGCTAACCGAATTAAAGTTTTTATATCTTTTATATTTTTCCTGCTGTGTCTCTCCCTCTTATTCATTTTATTGGAAATATTATTCGTTTGTGTTAGAGGGAGTTAATCCAGAGTGGCTGCACTATTGATTTTCAACAGTATAGGAGGTACCATTGTGCAGTAACTCAGAGCAAACCTGGGTATTGCCATAGAGATTCTTGCTATAACTATAGAAGGCTTTGTGGCTGTTTTTAGTGTCCGCCACAATTCTGCCTTCATAGCTGGCTTTAGAGGTTTTGATGAGTGATCTCAGCTTTTTGTTGAGGCTAATAAGGGAGTTTTTCCTGTCTTGGAACTTCACCTTTTTCTGCAACTGTTTCTTCCTTCTATTGTAGATTGTTTATTAATAGCAGGAGACCACATATTGGCTTCCTTTTTTTGGAGGAGAGAGTCTTGGTTCTGTTGGGTATGGGTAGTTCCATGCATTTATGTACGTGTTCGTACAGTGCATTGTTGTACAATTTGGCAGTCATGCATCTATTTTCCATTGACATGGGTGCTGTGAAGTTAGCCACCTCTGTTTTTAGGAGCTCAAAGTCAGCTTTGGAGAAGTATTCCATGGTAGTTACCTTTTACAGGGGTGTGGGTAAGATGTGGATTTCCATGGTGATTAGTTTGCGGTCGGATCTAACCAGGGAGGAATTGACTACTGATGTAGAACAACAGTTGCCCATGTTAGTAATAACCAGTTCAAGGATATTGCTTCCTCTAGTAGGGGTAAGAATGAGCTGGTCCAAGGCATTGGAAATGATGAATTCCAGGAAGCGTTGGGCCAGTGTATTGGTGCATGAGAAGCTTTCCCAGTTGATGGAGGGGTAGTTGACGTTACCTAGTATGAGTGTGTTGGGTTGGACCCTAATAGTTTCCAGGGTGCTTAGGAATGTGGAGTGAGAGTCTTGAGGCATGGTTGGTGACCTAGAGCAGGCTACGACCTAAATCGCCACCTTACCCAATGTTAACATAGAGACTTTCCACATATATCTACCTAACACATTTATATAACGTACGCACACAGTAGCATTTAAAGAGACATCCCTGTTATACACACACACACACACACACACACACATATATATATATATATATATATATATATATATATATATATATATATATATATATGGGTCCCCTTGACTTCATCGACACTTGAAACACCAACGCTAAGAAGACCGACACGAGAAGACCGACGAGACAGATGATCGACAATGTGAAATCCCGACAGCCGAAACACCGACATGGGCAACGTGTGAGCGCGAGTCGGTAAGTGAGCGATAGTGAGGTATTTAGCTTTAGGGAGCGGACAGGTAAGTGTGTGCTAGTGAGGGATTTAGCGTTAGGGAGCGGACAGGTTAGTGTGTGCTAGTGAGGGATTTAGCGTTAGGGAGCGGACAGGTAAGTGTGAGATAGTGAGGGATTTAGTGTTAGGGAGCGGACAGGTAAGTGTGAGATAGTGTGGGATTTAGGGTTAGGGTGCGGGAAAGGTGAGTGTGTGGTAGTGATGGACTTTAGGTGTAGTGGCGGGTTAAGTGAGTTAGGGTTAGGGTGCAGGTAGGGTAAGTGTGCGGTAGTGTCGGACCTTAGGGTTAGGGTTTGGGTTAGGGTTAGTGCATGTATAGTTGTGTGTTATCTGTAGTTTACGTTTTGTGTGTCGGTGTTTTGGGTGTCGGTGTTATGGTGTTCGGTTTTGTGAGTTGTCAGTTTTGTGTGTTTTCTGTGTTTTGGTGTCGTTGTTTTGAGTGTCGGGTTTGTGGCGTGTCGGTGTTTTGTTAGGGATATATATATATATATATATATATATATATATATATATATATATATATATATATATATATATATATATATATATATATATATATATATATATATATATATATATATATATATATATATATGTGTGTGTGTGTGTGTGTGTGTGTGTGTGTGGGGATGTATTAATGTCCCCACATACCTTCGGAATGCTGAGATTATCTGCAATTATACATCACAACAGTTGTCCATAGGAACCAGACCAAGGCCACAAGAGTACATAATCCACTCACCCCCCAGACCCCTGTGCCTGCAGAATGTCACCTTGTAGACAGACACAGGTGAGCAGGTGTTGTACAATAGTTTCAATGCATGCCTTTACAGGCCATATTGTCCCCATATTGCCACATGTTTGCCTATCTAACTGCAACTGGCCACATATGGCCATACTGGTAACTGTATGCACATAGCAGGGATATTAACAGGTATCCCATTCCTGCGGCACTAGATATAATAACAGTACCAAACAATATCACTCTGAAGGCCACACATGCTGTCTTTCACAAGGCTACTTTGCGTACTCCATAAGTACTGTGCCTGCAATCACATATATAACAGACATAACCTGTAGTGCATGTGATAATTACTGCAAACTATATTGTGTAATAGTAGATAGCTAGGGGTTCTACTCAAACATCAGCCAACTCTGTATGTGTGAGTGTGTAAATATATGCCATTGCAGCACTACTGCCATGCCCATATGGTCTATCTCCATGCAATGGTTATGCATTTTATGGCCCTGTGACTAGCTGCTGGCAGTACATTGCCCTTCTCTTCTTAATCATAACTGATGTCCACCACCTGTCTGTCCTGAATATAGGATATTTGTACATGTGTCAACTGCATTACCACACCTTCTAGATTTCTAAGTTCAGAAAACCCAGGTAACACATAGCAAGGGTAGCAGACCTTATCACAAAGTATGAATGCATGATTATGCTGACTGCCCCCATTGTCCCTGATAGACTGTTCTACACATATGGGCCTATGGAGCCATGCATGTATGCTGCCGTACCTTGCTGACGTCAAATTTCTGCTGTGCTGCCATGCCTTTCTGTGCCATTGTATTGCTGCCATGTGTCCATAGTTTATCCCCTCAGACACCTGGAACAGAAACATACACAGGTCTGTGACACACCTGTCATTCTGTAATACTACCACTAGTCCAACATCATGCAACAAAGATACAGAAAGTGTGATGTGTAGTTATGACACATGCCAACATAAAGTACTTGTTGTGGCCCACAAGTGGCATGGCAAAACTATACTGCACTTCACAATTACATGTCAAGTAATATAGACACCCTCTGCATCAGACCCATAGTAGTATTTCCCTGCTTCTGTGTCATGGATGGCAGGGATGTGGCACAGGTGTCATCACATGCACAGGGTGTGGTGTGGGGATGATGGAGACCTAGGCTGTGCCAAACAGTTGACAGCATGTATGTGAGACAGGAAGGGGTGTGGGTTAGATGGGCCATGGAAAGGTGCCGTGTGTATCTGTATGTGACATGCATGTGACAGTGGTGTTTGAGTGTGTATGTGTACACAATCAAACCCTGTGCTAGCCCTACACATGTGTATTTTGGACAGCTGTGGACCATACATGGTAAAGTGGGCAGTTCACCATCTCCGGCCATGAACACAGGAACTGGCTCTGCCAGGAGTTGCAGTAGCACCACCATGACCAATGTCAGAGACAGTGCTAGTACCTGATAGTGATTTCTGTCTGCTAGAGCTGTGTCCCCCACAGGACTGCCCAGTACCATGTGCCCATGGCCTGCCATGTCATGGTGTGGATAACACACTTCCCTCTGTAGTGCTGGAAGTGTTGCCACTATGGGAGCGTGAATGTGCATGGCCACATGGACACTCAGTAGATGGTGTTGCTGACCTACATCTATGTGTCCAATGCCCAACTCCAACCAGATGTTCATCACAATGTGTGGCCAAGACGGGCACTGTCTCAGCCCATTGTTTGTCCACTGCATCAGTGAACTGATCCAGGGTGTTCCCAATGCGGTGCAGGTAGTTACAGATGTTAGAATACACTGCATCCATAACCATAAGCATCTGCCTGGTGTTGTGTTCAGCACATGCCTGTGCCTCCATGATGGCCCAAAACATGTGCTGAGTGACCCATGATGTGACACCTGCAACATGTTGTGAATGGACATCAGTCTTCCTACGAGCACCCCTGTTAATCCACCTGTGTGTGACCTCAACAGCTCTCTGGCTATGGCCAGTGTCTACACTCACTGATGCCATAGTTGCCACACTGTACTGTTCAATGTCACCACCCTCTAACTGTCTGATATCTGTGGCCTCTGGAGACTGGGTATGTGTAGGTATATTGACTGCATGTGGTAAAAATGAGGGCAGAAGAGGGATGTCAATGGCTGGGAAAGATTCAGCCCCCAGAAAATCCACCTGTGCCTCACTATGGCCACCATCATCATCAGAGTCTGATGAGACACTGACATCAGGTTATGACGGGGAGAGTCTCCAGTCCCCTCCCCCCCAGTCACCTGTGTAAACCAAGACTAAAGCAGTACATTACTACCCGCACTTTTATGTATGGTAATCCACACAGACTCATACAAATGAGGATCCATAATTGTATTACCAGTCTCACATCTTCTTATCTCTGCTCCCATGAACAACAGACAACCTCACACCAACATACACAGACCAGTCATGCCCTTTATAACATGCACTTCAGCCAAATCCAGTTAACATTGCCAGTACAATCTGCCTGTGAGGTATGCAATATGACACTATATGTGATAGGACTACACATAAAACCCAGTACATCTATCTTGAGAATGATATGACAGTACTAGTGTCACTACCTCAATTATGTTCATAGGTTCATAGGTAGATACTAGGCTATTTGCCCTAGGGGCTATATAAGCCTAGCCAAACAGTACCTTGGCTTTTGCCACCCAAGAAAATTACCCTCTCCTTTTTGTGTTTAAACAGGCATCTTGGAGTAATTGTCTCATGTACACCAGGCTGTGTAACTGTTCATATCTATAAGTGCAAACGTGTCAATGGTAGTTCAAATACACAGTTGTGATTACCCAGTCTATGAACCGTAGTTAACTGTTCCAGAATGGAACTTACAAATATTTTACTCTGGCTAAACACAAAATTTGTACATAGGACAATATGGCAGACCTTAACTTTCATAGGGTATATATGAGTCGTAAAAACAGTATTACAGTTACCAGGTACAGCACCATGGACTTGGGCCACTCCTGATGAACCTATGCAAAGGTGAGGGAGAGGTATTGTCAGCACCACTAAATGTTGCAGCACTACAAGGTAATATGTGCATTTATCCACATGTACAGTACCTACTGTGATACTGGCTGTATTACTGACATTCTGAGCATGTGTGCACAACTGAGTGTAAACTCCAACTCCACCCCCGGTGCAGATGGACCTGACACCCATGTGCAGGTATGTACTGCCTGCCACAGTAACTGATACAGTATTACACTGGTGAACACAGTACACGTACCTGGATGTTCCTCTGCTGTGGACACTGTAGCACCCATCTCCACGATGTATGGTGTGATGGATGCCTGGGAGCCATTGTGTGTTCCTAGGTTCACCAGGAATTCATCTGTGGCTGAGAGTGGTTGTTCCATCACAGGCCTTCCCCCAGTGGTGGTATGATCCCTGGCAACATAAGCTGATTTTTGTCGTGCAGCATTCAGCATGTCTGTGGCCCAGTGTTGGACCTGCTCATAGGTCCTGTCCTGTTAGCCAGTCTGATTGATATCCCACACAAGGTCTGCTCACAATGCTGCCCACAGTTCCTGATTATGCCTCCCCCTGTACAACAAGATCTGATGGTGCTGTCTCAGTCCATCCACTATTATGTCATTCTCTGCATCTGAGAAAGCTGCATGTCTTCTATGGTACATGGTTCCTCAAAGACAGGAAAAGGGGCACACATTACAGGACCAGATATGTGGACATCCACTATGTCCAGATCCAGCACACCCATAATGGCCTGCACTATCCACTGCTCCCTCACACATCATACCCCACAGTCTGGCAACATACTACATGTGTGGATGCCACCAAGATAGCAGCAATACTGCAGTATGTCCCTGTGTGCTGTGATAGATTCTGCTGTGGGTTCCTACACCCAACACGGCAGTCTACAGTGGTATGTCCCCTATGGGCAAACTCCCACTAATATGTCATACAGCCACTGCCAGACAAATAGCAGTATGCTATTATAACTACTTTATGGGGACAGTCCAGCAACACCAGTGCACCACAATGACAAAAAACAATACAAACCTGCTGTAGTATATGTTCTCTGTAGACATCATACCTCTCAACTATACAGATGTTTGCAGAATGTCGAGATGTTTGCCTCATAGTTTTGGTCAGTTTCACGCAAAAGTGTGGATTTCTGACAAATGGTTGGCCAATCATTGATGGTTGCTGTCAGAGAATAAAGACAGACATCTGAGTTTCAGATGTCATACCCTTCAGAACACAGTTATACTACTGTCATATCTATTATTCTATTCACTTTCTTACTTTGTATGGGCAATATTTAAACAGTGTCTCTAGGTTTGGACCCCTGTTCCCCCACTAAGTATAGCTGTGTTCTGATTTCTTGCTGGAAGAGGTTGACAGGTATGTTAGACATAGCTCTCAACCAAACAGGGAAATATGTCAACAGAATCAGGGCCTTAGCCAGACTACATCAGGGTATTCAGGGGCACTGTTAAAATGTTAGCACTATTTATGTGAGACATTGAAAGAATGAAAGGAGGTGTCTTACACTACATCATTTGATGTTACAGGAGTGTACACCCTTAAATACTGTCACTGTGTATTATGTGTAAGCCACTAGCTTTCCAACAGCCAACCATTGTAGCAGGGTTTAACAGGGACAGAGCTAAGATGTGAGTGAAAATCAGGGACAGTTGAGAGGCATATCTGTAGGTGTAGGACAGCAGAGTATCAATGACATGCCATCACCATATATCTAAGACAGGCTTTCTGCTGTAATCCCTATTCCCCACACCTCCATCCTCCCATCTGCATCCTGTTATATGGAAAAATCTATTACATACCTTGTGGAGTGCAATACTCCTTTGTTGAACTTTGCTTCCGGTAATCTTTTGAAAATATGCTCTCTGTGTGACTGAAGGCTCATACAGACATGTTCCCCATAACCAGCTGGCTGCCTTTTTAAGGTACTGCTCATTAGCAGGTAATTGCCTCTGCAACAATTTGTGGATCAGATTTGCCAACTGCAGCCAAAACAGCTGAATTGCACTATCATTAGCCAATGACATGCCATCACAGTGCAATATGTACAAGGCCTTCATGTAGACCTGGGCCCCATTCTTTGCTGTTAAGATGGACATTACTGAGGTGTGCAGAATACAGCATCACAGAGGGTAGGTACCATAACTGTCAACTGTAGAGATTTATGCAGTATGTCCATAGTTTTGCCTCATATGTGTGGTGAGTGTCCCATGACATTGTGGTCATCTGGCAGTTCACTGGCACACATTGTGGGTTGAGTTCAGTAATGAAAGACAGATATTTGAGTGTCAGACTTCATACCCATCAGAATATGCCTGCTAATGCAATACCTGCTATTCTATCAACTTACTATTTTTGTAGGAGCAAACTGTTAAATGTGTCCCTATCTGTGGGACTTTGTACCCCCCATTACGTATGGCTGTGTCCAGAGTCCATTTTTCTACAGGGCCGGGAGGTATGGTAGGTCTGTAGCAGCTACCTTTACATACAGCTATGTGCTATAGAACACATAGGGAGGAGTATGAGCACTTTGGAGGACAACAAGCTGTATATGTAACTGTGGCAGCTCTGTCATTACCTCAGAGCCAGGTTAAGGGTAACTTTTACAGTCCAGTCGAGGCATGTGATTAAGCTTCATCTGTTTTGCAACAGTGCCAATAACAGAGTAGTAGGTGACATATTGTTAGACTATATAGATATGTGCTGTGTGCCCTACCTCCAGGCTTTTGACTTGCAAAACTGGATAACAGTCCGTTAATTAGCAGTAAGCAGTGCAGATAAATATTGCATGACTCAGTCATTGCTTGTTGTCTTCACAATAAGGTACTTGAACTGCAACACAAAACTGGATTTGAACCAAGGACTGTGTGTGGCAAAATGTACTGCACACAAGGCATTTAACAGACTGAGCTACTGAGTCACTGCTGCAGCAGGTGTATTTGCAAGATCTATTTGCAGACATGCAAGCTGTGACACACATTGTCTGCATCCATCAGTATGTGCATGGCTTTCTATGGCTGTATTTCTGCACCAGAGTCCCAGCTGAGCATATACTTTGCCATTGATGCCTTAGCAGGTGTGTTTCAACATAATGCTGATATAAGAGTACATTTACCTGCTATTACAGGCCACACTTACATCAGTTATGTCTGTGGCTGTCTAGTGGTGTATTATTGCACTAGAGTCCAAGGTACACTCCCATTTTTCCTTCGTTGGTCAGGTCTGACCATAAGTTAATCATCCTTGACATCCACATCCCACCCCCACCCCCCAGTAAGGAAACCTCCATAAAAAAATTCTCCAAAGCCAACTTCATGCTACTCAAGTCAGAAGTGATAAACTTCATGATACCCATGCAGACAGGAACTGAAAGTTTGACTGCTGAATTCTACACTAAGGCACTGTATTAGCACATCCACTTGTGCAGGAATCATGCCATCTCCAACAGAACTAAGATGCTCTCCTCCAAAAAAAGGAAGCCAATCTGGTGGTCCCTTGTCATAAACAAACTTTACAACAAAAGGAAGAAACTGTTGCAGAAAAGAGAAGAATCCCAGGATGCGATAAACTCCCTTACCAGCCTCAGTAAGATGCTGAGATTCCTCATAAAATCCTCAAAAGCTAGTTATAAAAATAAAATTGCCAAAGATTCTAAAGACAACCACAAGGTATTCTATAGCTATGTCAAGAATCTAAATGGCAATGCTCAGATTTGCTCTGAGCTACAACATAATGGCATTACATATACTGATTCCCAAGGATATTGCCAATATCCTAGCAGAATGATTCAGTGCAAACTTCACCCCCCCTCTCACCCCCTAAAGGGCCCATCTCAAAACCAAAAGATTGCCAAATTCTGGTAATAATGGCCACACAGGTAAAAAACACACTTTCCAAAGCTAAGACTACAGCATCCATGGGACCAGATGAAATCCCAGGCTGTGTACTACATGAACTACAAAATGAACTAGCACCTCACCTAAGTGTCATGTTTAATCATAGCCTCACCTCGGGCTTTGTGCCCACTGAGTGGTGCATAGCTACAGTTATCCCACTCCACAAGGGGGAATCCACCTAGGATCCTGGGAACTACCGCCCCATCAGTCTGACGAGCCTGATCTGCAAGGCCATGGAATGTATTATCATGGAACTTATAAACAAAGACATTGGCAATCTTCCAACACTGGACCCGTTGCAGTTTGGGTTCTTGAAGGGCCGATCTTGTCTCTTGAACCTGGTTGACTTCTTCGAATCAGTCTCCAGAGCCATGGATAAGGGTAAGGTGGTCCACACAGCCTATCTGGACCTTGCCAAGGCCTTCAACAACATCCCCTACTCTGGGATCAAAGATAAACTTACTAAGCTGGGCATTAATCCCTATATCACTTGATGGGTTGCCAACTGGTTTACTGACAGAACCCACACTGTAGAAGTAGCCGACTCTAAATCCAGCTCCAGACAAGTGACAAGTGGAGTACCTCAGGTTTCAGTCCTGGGACTGCTCTTGTTTGGCATCTACTTCTCTGAAGTACAGACCAAAACCAAGGGACTCTGGCTAATAAAGTTTGCAGATGACTGCAAACTGGGAGCCATTACTGAATCCCCAAATGATGTAGATATTCTACAAAATGGCCTTACAGAAACAGATGCATGGTGCCAGAGCCATGGGCTGAAGCTCAATGCCAAGAAATGTATAGTTATCCCCTTTGGGAAAATCCATGTACCCATACATTACCACATAGGTGGCAGTACACTAAACAGTGAAAGTGTGATAAGGGACTTAAGGACACAGCTGGACAGTGGTCTCACCTTCGATAACCACATCACCACAACAGTCAGGAAATGTTTCTATGTGGCACACCTCATCACTAAGGGCTTTTCATCCAGAAAAAGGAGGTCATTGTCCCACTGTACTCATCCCTCATTAGACCCATTATAGAATAAAACACCCCGTTTGGTATGTACCTCTCAAGACATCTGCAACAACCAGAAAGGCCACAGAAATACCTCACTAAAAGAATCACAGGCCTAAAGTAGATGGCCTATGCTGACCATCTAAAAAAACTCCACCTATACTCTGTCGCATATCGTCTACTCAGAGGCGATCTCTGCTTAACATACAAGGCCATGTAAAACCCAAAGCTGTTGGACATGCTACTCTTAAAGAAATCCCAATCCCTCAGAGACACATGCTCCAGGGATCTAAACGTTGTCATCACAATGAGCAGAACATGCTGGAGGCGTAGGTTCCTGACTCAGAGGCTCACCAGACTCTGGAATAGACTGCCCATACATGTCAAGCAGAGCCCCTCTTTGGCCCTCTTCAAAAGTAACCTTGATGATTGGATGGGAGATAGGAAATTCAAACCGGGGATCACATCAGTTACCTTGCTAGACAGGGGTCCAGGGAAGTAGATACTGTGGGAAGAAATAGCCAGGAAATTGTTATGGCTAGGCTTGTATAGGCCCTAGGGCTGATAGCCTGGTGTCAGCCTATGAACCTATGAAAATTTTATTCCAGTTTGCACAGTGCAGTGCACAGCTCTGCTGAGACATGCCCAATGACTGCAAGTGGAATCACTATGTTTTGCTGAAAACATCTGTTTTAATTAGGATCTGCGTGGTGTGGTGGGTTAATGCAGTGTGCTGTAGGTGTGAGGGGCTTTGGTTTGACACATGGCAGTGGTGTTTATTTTGTACATGTGTCTGACAATGTACTAAACACATTTAATCATAAAAGCTCCATTTAAGCTTAGCTAAGCAAAGAGGCACTCTGTGAAGCTCCACGCAAATGCAAGCTAAAAAAATACAAAGAAAAGGAAAAGGGGGTGATAGGAAAGTGGTGAAATGGGGGAAAGTAGGGGGGAAAAACATAGGGAAAGGCATGTAGGGATGTGCAGGAAGGGTGTAGGAAAGATCCAGAGCTATCCATTTATTGTACAGCAACAGATGTGCACTTTGACAGATTTGTAGGAGAATTTAGACTCTCAAACCTCAGAAAGAGGAGTTAGGACAACATAACAAATTTCAAAAACATGCATCTGGAATGTTTCTCCCTGGGCCTCCACTGAAAATTGGCTTCATTCCAAGTTAGACTTTCCAGATAAACAAATGTTAAATGAATAAATAACTGCGTTGTCAAGCCAATTGGACCAAATTACTTGTGTCCAGTGGGCATGTGTGCGAAATGGAGAGCTATGTTTTTTTTTGGGACAAGTGCCCATTTTTTTCTTATTAAGGTGAGAGTGGAATGTTGGGGAAGAGACATAGGTACAGGTTGGAAAGTAAGTTGGGTAGGAGAGGATGCATTTGCAGATAGACAAGACAAGAAAGACAACAGACAGGTGTGGTGAGAGACACATGAGGGGGTTGAACACCTTGAATGTTGAGGGTGCTGTGGCATCCAAGTCACACATGCCTCCAGATGGCAACAGCATGACCCACATCCCCACCCATGGGACTGTTGACATTGTTCCTTCACTGCCCCGAGGGTGGCTGTGCTGGAGGCTTGGTACCAGGATGAGGCTGACCCACCAGGTTAGCCAGCATGCCCTCGATCTGGCACAGGTGGTGTTCATAGCTCTGATGAACAATCCTGCTCACCATGACTGGCAGTTCAGCCTGGGTGACAACAGCCCCTCTGCCACTACTCCCAGGGGAGGCCAGGCCCCATCCCCTGAGGCAGTCACACCCGATGCCGCAGGTGTTGCAAGGGCAGTGGAGGGGGCACCACGTGTCTGGGTCCCAGACGTGCTAGGACCCAGTACCATGGCCTTTGAGGCAGGGTGTGCAGATCAGCCGGAACAAGAATATTTTGACATGCTGTAGTAATTGAGGTATAACAATAAGTGTATGCTAGTTGTGAACAGATCATTGTTAGTAATAACAGCATGGCAGCACATTGGAATAACCCAGTTACATATCAATGCATATTATGTGAAACACAACAATAAATAACAGAACAGTCAATATGTTAATAGCATGCCAGTAACAGTTACAGCATAATGCCATTGAAATAGGTAATGTAACAAGATATCTTAATATGCAAACATTATAATACAAAGCAATAATAAAACACATGTCCCAAAATAGTTAATGTAACATCATATGTTAATAGTAAACCATAACCAATGAATAACAATAAGAAATAAATGAAGATAAGGGGTGAGAAGTGAAAGAAAAATAGTCCATTAGTAACATTTCTGGTTATTTCCTTGACAACAGTATTACTATGTCCTCTACTGGTCTGTTTTTTCTTTATGTGTACAGTGACTATAAGTCTCCTATAGCTGATGTAGCACATACATACCTCTCAAGCTATTTGCATGGGACACTATGTACCAAGGAGTAACAACTGCAGGTACACAACTACACAGAACACTTGCACATCAGGTGGACTGATATAACTACCAAGGTGTTCTGTGGGCTGATTTGTTAATACTTTGCAATCTAAGTAATCATTTCCATGGTAATCCTGTGACAGATGCATTGCGTACTATTAATTACATAACGTGAAATCATGACACCTGAGAGACATGTATGTGTACAGTACAGACTCTAAACAGCTGTCATGCCTTGGTTGGCAGGCATGATAATAGAACTCAGTAGCAGTTACCACAGAGGACATCTGCATAGAATGTATTAATTGACTGCAGCAACTGTTAATAGACACTCCAGTCATACAGCCATACTGGGATTACACATTTTATTTCTTACTGAACATTGCTGATGAACACATTCTTGATAATGATTTTAATAATCTGTGACATCTAAACACACAATTATCTACTCATAATATGGCCAACCTCATCCATTTACCTGCAGTTCCTGTGAAGAGAGAAATTGTGAGCATTACATGACTACTATCATACTATTTACTGCTACATACCACTGGATTTGAACCCTGGACTGTGTGAGGCAAAATATACTGCATACAAAGCATTTAGCAAACTGAGCTACCACCACTGATTACTGACTGACTGATATTTCCCTAGAGCTTATTATATTTTCATTCTACAGTTATTACAGTGTTATGCCTGACTGCAGCTCCTTATCTTACAGTATTAATGCATTGGTTACAACAAGCCAATGCTGATATACATCATGCTCATTTGTGTTATTGGTATTGATTCAAGTTGTTATTGAAGTACAGTTGGCATTAGTCATTGATTGCAATACAGTTTTAATTCCACATTTATTGCACTACAAACATTATTGTATAGACTTTAATGCAGTTATTGGTATGGTTTCATGTTTTTATTGCAGTACAGTTGGCATTATTCATTTATTGCACTACAGCTCTACATCCACATTTATTGTACTACAAACTTTACTGTATATACTTTATTGCAGTTGATGTTTTACTCTTTCTTGCTTATTTCACTACAGTTAGCATAATACATCCATACTCAACACGCTCATGGCACAACCTGGCCAAGTGCCCTGCATGCAACTCAACATTCTGAGCCCTCTCAGCTGCAGCTTTTGGGAGAAAATCACGCCATTATGCATACCAGTTTTGCAGACATTCAGAGTATGAGTAAAACAGAGGTAAAAGTACTTACATACTTGTGGGGCATTCCCTGACTTTGCTTCTTGGAGTCAGGTGTCCAAGAGTTCCCTCTTCCATCTTTTCATGTCACCATGGTCGTGATGACACTGCTCACTTGTGTGGGGAATACCAGTGACACTGGATATGTGGTGGTTGAAGTTCATATTGCAATCAACTGGAGTACCCAGATCATGTACCACTGCGTCTACACATAGGGGTGCTGTCTATAGTGTAATTTGCAGGGATGTCAGCTTCCCCAAAGGGAATAATAATGCATTTTTTTTCATTTAGCTTTAATCTCTGGTTTTGACACTAATCATCTGTCTGTGTTTACCCTATCTGCAGTATATTGACATCATTAAGGGACTCAATGATTGCACCCAATTTGCAATTGACAGCAAACTTGGTCAGCTGCAGGCCATCAAAGTTTGCCTGGACTTCTGAGAAATACATTCCAAACAGTAAGGGGCCCAGTACAGAACCCTGTGGTACACCAGTGGTGACTGGTCTTTTACTAGAGGTGAAGTCACCCACTTTGACATTTTGTGTCCTGTTGGTGAGCCAGTTGGCTTCCCATCTGGAAAATATGGGTTATTTCCCAAATGGGAGAGTTTCTCTATAATAACTGAGTGGAGGATTGTGTCAAATGCCTATTATAGGTCAAGATAGGCAGTGTGCACTACCTTTCCCTCATCCAGTGCCTTGATGACTTTCTTAAAGAAGTTAACCATGTTTAACAGGCATGATCTTCCTTTAACAAATCCAAACTGGGTTGGCTTCAGAGTTTGGAGATTACCTATGTCTCTGTTAATAAGGACCATAATGATTCTTTCCATGGCCTTGCAGATGAGTCTAGTCAAGTCTATGGGGCTTTAATTCCCAGGGTCAGTGGATGGTTCCCATTTTTGCAGAGGGATCACTATTGTTGTCCTCCATTTTGCCGGAACATAGACACTAAATAGGCTGTGGTAAAACAGGGATTTAAGTGGGTCTAGTAAGTCATGTTTTAAGTTGATTAAAAGGCAACCTGAGATGTTGTCTGGTTCCATTGATGCCATGTTTTTGGCTTTGGAGAGTTCAGAGATGACCTGCTTTCTTGAAATATAGGCTGAGGAATGGTGGCAGGTATACTTTGGGGTATGATGGAGGGGACAGGAGGTGAAGTTTGCTCCAAATCTGTCACCTAGCAGGTTGGCTATTATCTCCAGTTGAGTACAGGTGGTGCCATCCACAACTAGTTCAGTGCATAGATAAAGAATGTATTTTGATTACCCTTAGCTAGGGAGTCTATTTTTGCTTCATAATTAGCTTTTGTGGACTTGACAAGATCTCTAATTTGTTTGTTTAAGCTAGAGAGGGATAGAGGGATTTCCTCTGACAAGCCAGTTCCCTCTAGTTCTTGGACATTAATTTCTTTGTCTTGTTGTATAGCCTGCTTATACCAGGGTTCCACCAGGGTGGCTTATTTTTCTGCAAGATCTGGTTTTAATCTGGTCAGATACAGCTGATTTTATGCAACTGCTTAAGTGGTTATACAGGGCATTGGTGAACATATCTGCATAGGAGTAAATGTTATCTGCATTTGATGGGGCTTTGATACTTCTTATACCATCACTTAGTAGGAGGTAATTTGTCTTTGAAAAATTCTTAAGCATTTTTAAGCTTGATGGAGTATCTGGTCTTATAATTACATTAAATGAGACTGATCTGTGGTCCGATCTTACCAGGGAGGGCATCACACAGTGAGGGTTGCAATGCTCTCCCATGTTAGGGAGTACTATGTCCAGTACATTTGAGCCTCTTGTGGATGTGCTGACTAGCTCTTCAAGAGGATTTGCATTGACAAAGTCCAAGAACCTATGAGCCAGTGTGTTTGTGGTCTTTTATGTTTCCAGGTCAATGGTAGGATAATTAAATCACCCATAAGTAAGGTGTTGAGCTGTATGGCAAGTGACTCCAGTAAGTACAGATAAGTGATATGCTTTCCTGTTTCATTGAAGGAGACCTATAGCTAGCTCTGATGTCTTAGGGGGTTTGACCAACCTCGAGGTGTACTTATCCTTAATGAAGATGGATACACCTCTTCCTTTGGTTGTTTCATTCTCAGTTTGTGGTTTGAATGTATGGAAGGTGATGCAGCCCTGCATGGTGGGGGTGCTTTCCACAGCTTTGAAATTAGTCTTAGTGACTGCAGAGATGCCAGTATCTTTCAAAGTGAGGAGTGGTTCCAGGGAGTGAACTTTCTTGTTTAGACTACTAACATTAAGCAACAGTACCTTGAGTTTATCTAGACAGAATTTTGTTATGTTGAGAGTTTGTTTATTTTGACAATGCTTAAAAAAGCAAAATATGGATGGCTGATGCCTTTGCCAGTATCCAATAGCCCAGAGGAGACAAGTGCAGACCATCTCTGGACAAGCAGTCTGGCCTGTCAGCCATGGCTTCCCAGGCTAACACATATTGGATCTACTTGGACTGAGACCAGAAGCTAAGCCAACTGTTAAAGTCAATCATTTTTTGTTTGCATTCTGGCATCATCCTTGAAGAAGGTAGAATGATGCTTAAGTCTAGGCTTATACCTGCTTGTGACACATAATCTGAGAGATCAGTCATGTCTCATTTAATATGATCCAATGAGGTATGTCTCAAGTCATTCACCGCCATCTGGACTATGACAGAGTCATACTGGTACTTGTGGTTTAGTGACTTGAGTGCTTAATTGACTTGATGGATCCTGGCACCTGACAGGCAGCTAACTGTAATCAGCTCATTTTCCAGACTGGTGAGGGGAACATCTGTGTGTCTCACAATGGAGTCAACTATGACCAGTACATTAGGTTTTCTGGTGTTATGCCTTATGGGATTATTTGTTGACACACTGGTGTGTGTGTGTGTGTGTGTGTGTGTGTGTGTGTGTGTGTGTGTGTGTGTGTGTGTGTGTGTGTGAGTGGTTTCCATTTGGGAGGCCTCTGATTTTTTGGTACTTCTGAAAGTATAAAAAGTATAAAAAGGAGGAGATAAAGAGGAAAAGCAAGTGCACATGGGTAATATTTTGTTCCAATGACATCTGTCAAGGAAATGTTTTCATAATTCAGCTTACACAAGTGAACTAATGTGGTTCTGTGCTTTTAATATAAAATACATCTTCAGATGCATTTTTATTCTTTTAGATTAAGTAATACAATAACCCATCATTCTTGTACTGGTTTCTCTAAGTGTCACTCAAAGTAAACCCTTGAAATGGACATACTTATCTGTCAGTGATCAAGACAAATAAAAAAAAAAGTCATTCAGATTTTCTTTTCTAGGTATAACCATGAGAATTCAGGGGCTCATGTCCCAGGCACTTGACAACTACTGACTCAAATCCAGGGATGCATGTGCCTTGTAGCTTGAGTAGGCTGCTGCTTGTGCCTAAATTCAAATATAAGTTTGGGCAAGAAGCTGTTGGGAAGGAGTACTGTACATGATCTAACTCATAAATGAGTTTAGGCAAGCAGCTTGTGGAGGGAATAGGAGGTTGTTTTAGGATTAAATAGCAGAAGACAGGTTCAAGGAGTAGGAAGTGAGAGGGGGATTTTAGGGATAGGGACCAGGAAGGGAGTTTTAGAGCTAGGAAGTGATCAGGAATTTAGGTTTCAGAAGGGGGCTAGAGTAACAGTTTAAGAAGTGATTTGTGACTTTTGGTTTAGGTAGAAGAAATGGAGGTTTAGGGTAAGGGTGCAAGGAATCCAGTTGGAAACTGGGAGGATGTTTTAGGTTTAGAGTGTAGGTTCTAGTAGGGTTATGTAGTGAATAGGTTCAGATGTTTGGTGGGCTATGCAGCCATAGGGAATCAGACTAGTGGGAGTATGAAGACAATGATTTTCTAACAAGTATAACAGAGCAGATGCATTGTGAACTACTATCACATGAGCATCTGTAGTAGGCCCTAACTGTGATCAGTTAGAATACCATGCTATTAAATATTTAAATTATTCTTCAGATGTTGCAGTGGGCCTATATTACAAAATCGAATGTTTAGGTGATCGAACACCTAAACATCGAACTTGTAATATCGAAACAAAAAATGGCAAATGACCGATTTAAGGCAGGGAAAGATTTCCCTTGGCCATTCACTGGATTTTGCCACTTTGTCTACTGCAAAGCAATCTCGGAGTTGGTATATTTAGTTGGGCGGAAACAGCCTCCCAGTTCAAGGGATGTGGGAGTGAAGACCCCCACTTAGTTTGGGTGTAAAGTTATTTTTTTTATTTAAGTGGCCAATGGACGTCTTTTCCTGCTTTGTTTGACATTTTGAGGTTCGATATTACAAGTTCAATGTGTAAGTGTTCGATCACCTAAACATTCGATCTTGTAATATAGACCCATGTAGCAGCATGTTCTACTTTGTAACAGCTCTTCTATTTCTAAGAAAATATTACAAATGAAAATAAAAGAGGCAATTAATGATTTTCTGACTTAATAAGTTTATATGCTTTTTCCGGCTTTTAATTTCTCCAAGTCTTTTGGGTTTCTAATGTCATGATAGGAGTGGACCCCATTCCTAAGCCAAAGTATGATTAAAATTCAAGAAATCTGTATTATTTCAATCTTTGATGTTAGCCTGAAGTGCTCTTCACAGCACCTACAATGTGCCCAGAATTGACTTTCTACAATTTATCTGGTGTTACATGTATAGGTAACATATCTATATATGACTGTAAATTAGTTTTCTGAGACCAGTTGCTACTACTGCTATTGAAACTGTAAGTATCTTTCTTCCACATTGTCTTGTATTTTATGTTTTTGGGCCTCTCTGAAGCAATTTCAATGATCAATATATATTTTTTTGTCTTCTTTTGATGGACTATTATGTTCGGTTTTCTCACATCAATGTTTTTGAACTGTTGGTAATGGGTGAACCCGTGTGATATTATTTTCTATAATATTTTGTGGCTCATGTTTCTAGTGCTTCTCAGCTACTTCAAGTATTATAATATTTGCACAATCCCCAATGCAACAGTCGTGCCACATTATTATGCCTTTCAGTACACAGCATTAATGTATCATACCCAGCAATAAGATCTGTGACTGTTTCCAATTCTATTCTACAAAACCTGAATTTGTCTTTTTCTCCAACATGTTTAATGGACTTGTAAACCATGTACGTAATCCATTATTCTGGGCCACCAATATTAACCTTTCATCTTTTGGTTTGAAATAACCTCTCCTTAACATTTCCTGCTTTAGATCCTGATCAACTTAAGGTTATTCAGGGGTTTTCTGTGCATCCAACTATATTTATGCATTTTCCACATCTCTTGCCTAGTGATCTGATCATTCACCTCATGTTCTTTCTTTTGTTTTTAGCACATTCAGATGCTGCCTGATTTGTGTCTACGTCTGGCTTAATTTTCATTCCCACTTGACACTGATATGCTTCTGCTAAACTAAGCAGGAAAGTCATCTTAGACTTCTTCTCTGTGTGGATCTTGTAATGTCAGCAGATATGTATGCAGTCCTATGAATGCAGACCTACACATATAATCAATTTTAAGGAGGCCCATACTTCCTTCAGAATGGGGAATATATAATCTGGTATACAGTGATTTTTATAAATCATTTGATAAACATGAAGCATTTTTCTTATTTTCCTGTACAACTGATCCATTACTTTTTGGAGCCAGTTAATCACCCTAAAACTGTAAGTTACAACAGGAAGTGCAAACTAGTTTATAGCATGGACTTTGTTCCCAGATGTCAGGGCTGTTTTCATTATCAGTTTTTGCCTTCTAAAATATTCCTTACTAATTTTTATTTGCATTTGTTTATATTTTATTGTTGATCCTTCATCAATTCCAAAATATTTATACACTCCCTCTTGCTCAAGTTCCTTTATATCGCATTGCTGTCCCAGATGGATAGTTTCTTGGTGCTGCAGCTTTCCTGCTTTAAAGGTTGCTTTTGCACATTTATCAAGACCAAATTGCATTCTTATATCATTTGAGAAGATTTTTGACCACTTGTAGTTGTGCTTTAATTTCCTCATCTGATGAGCTATAGTTTTAAATCATCCACAAAAAGATGAGAAATCTTTATATTTGTTTTTTTGGGAGCCAAATTGTAACTGTGACTTAATCTGTTAAGCAAAGAGCTTAATGGTTTAAAGGCAAGACAAAAGAGCAGCTGTGACAAAGAGTCACCCTGGGGTATCCATCTTTGAATTTTTATCCCTGGGATAATAATTTGTCTTTTATTATGGCTTAGTTGGAAAGTGATTTGGCACTGTTTCTTAGCCACTGTTATGTAATTGATTGATGTAGGGCGTATCTTATACATCTGTAAGCAGTCCATTGTCCATGAATGAGGGATGCTATCAAATGCTTGTTTGTAGTCTAGCCATGCAATAATTAGATTTGCCCACTTTTTACAATTCTCCATTATGACTTTACTTAACAGGAAATTATCCTTTGTTCTTTATGATTTTCTTTTGTTAGGCCCTTTTGTTCTATTGCCATGACTGGGTTTTCTTCTTAATGACTATAAACTGTTAGCATCAATTCCAGTCTATAGTTTATACATTGTCAGAAGGCACACTACTCATGTATAGATTTTAGGATATCTTGCTGGTTCACTCTTAAAGAGGAGTATAATTTTTCCTGTTTAATCAAATGTAACCAGTTTGTCATCTGTTCAGGATCTGCATTTAAATAGTTCTTACTCCTGTCTAAATCTTTGTGTAATGATGTTGATACTTTTAGCCAGGCATTAGGTACTGCATCTGGGCCTGGGATTTTCCAATTAGGAGCTTTTCTTAACTTTATTTCAGTCTCTCTGGCTGTTACTTCATCCCATTTTATATCCTGTACATTTGAACTTTTTAGTCTTTCTTCATTTTACTTCTTCTATCCATTCAGTATCTTTGTTATGTTCCTCGGGATCTTCATAGATATTTCTCCAAAATGTGTCTATTTCTTCTTTTTTCTGGTGGTGTTTCTATTCCTTTTGCCTTTTTTCCCCCAAGTCTCTATAAAACTTTTTTGGGACATCTATAAATTGTTTATTTTGTATTTTTCCTTTATATTTATCTGCATATCATCTAAGTTTTTCTGCCTGTGCTAATATCTTTATCATGTTATTTGCAATAGTATACAATAGATCTTGGTCTGTCCTAATACTGTATGTTGCTTTTATCATGTCTATCTTTCTCAATATTTTTGTTGATCTGTTCCCTCTTCTGTACTCTTCTAACAGCAACACTTCTTGTCTTAATGGCTTTATAGTTTTCTCTACTTGATACTTTCATGATGGCACTTGATTTCTTCCTTTCCTTTCCCTTATTGTACTGTGTTTTTGTGGTAGGACTTGATCTGTTATTAAAATAGCTGCACAGAAATATATCCTAACTACTTCCATAAAATCACATTAATTTCTTTGAAACATTTATTTGTATTAATTTTCACAAAATACAAATATTTCTACATCATTTAAACATTTCACCATAAAAACAACTATATACAATGCCCATAGCATGAATACACTTCTCAATAAATTGATTAGATCTTGTCTAATATTGTTTTAAGTTTCATCCAAAATAATTGTTTATGAGTTATTTTGGTCATTCTTAAAGCTAAAGTTGATAGTTCTCTTTTACATACAGTTTTGGGCAGTAAAATGAATTCAGAAAAGGCAAGGATGTTTTTACTCCTTCAATTGATGTAATAATTTTCCTTGCAATTGCAAGTAAGGACCAGAGAAGATGATCTTGTGTTTTAGGGATCTGTACTGGCATTGGTGCATTAAATAGTAACTAGTCTGAAATTTCTCATTTGTCTGACCACAATGCTTTTGTGAAATTCTTAAACTCCTGCTAAAAGGGAATGGCAGTTTTACACTCAAGGAACATATGTGGCCGATCTGCACACAATGTTTCATCACACCTCCAACATTTATGACTACTATTTCCCAATATCAATGCTAGTTTATGAGGGGTAATGTAAGTCCTATGAATATATTTGTGAAAATCTTCCACATAGGGAATGATGTTGTATTGTTAACTGATTTAAGCATTAAAGTTCTTTCATTATCAGAAAAAGTGAATGTATTCATTTTTTCTAAATATTTCCATAAAAATTATTCAGATATTTATAAATCTGATCTTAGTATTTTGTATATCTTAGATATCGAAAATCCCTCAGTATTATTTATTGTGTTTATTTCTCAAAAGAGAGATATTATCTTTGGTTGTATAAATATGTTAGTCACTTGATATGTCTTAAATTCATTCACTAAATATTCCCTAAACATGTGAATGTTTAACCAAGTATCTTGATTGTTGTTATATCTGGTCATAAGGCTGTTTGCTTCATATATATTATTAGTGCTAAGAAACTGATACCAGAATATTAGGCCATTCTCTTTCATCTCTAGTATTTTTTCATATTAAACTAGTCTAGACATTTCCTTGTATGTGCTATCAGAAACATTAGAAATAAAAAAAATATTGTCATGTCATTTCTATTTATTATCTTTTTAAAATGATTTAGTATATAATTAATATAAGAAGGAAATCTTTCATTATTGCATTCTTTATAAACTATATTTTTAACAACTAGAAATATGTTACTGTTTTCTGTAAGAAAATCATTATTTACTGATTCATCAGTATTTGTAAACAAAATAGCTTTATGTAAGTTCTTCCAATTAGATGTGTATTTATAGGTTAGCCACTGACTTATCATATTAAGTACAGTTGATTCAGCGTAAAGTTCTAAGTTTGGAAATACAATTCCACGCTTTTCCAAATCTCTACAGTGCCAATCATATCCTATTCTTGTTTTTTTGTGCAAACCATAAGAATTTAATTAGCAAAGAATTAAGTTGTCTTATTGATTTTTTTTGGGGGGGCAGACAATTATGGTTTGAAATAAAAATAGGATTTTTGGTAAAATGACCATTTTATTACAGATAATCTGTCTTTTATAGTGAAGAACATTTTATTCCATTTATTTAAGTATTCTTTGATATTTGTTAATACATTTTTATAATTTGTTTGTGTAGTGTCTTTCCAATTTGTTTTTATACATATCCCTAGATATTTAATATAATCATTTTTCCAATTAAAATTATTATATTTTTCCAGTGCCCTACTTGTTTTCTTATTTAATAACATAGTTTCAGTTTTATTACTGTTGAAATTTAAACCTGAAATTTCTTCAGACTTTTTTATGGAATTAATAATATGATTTATTGACGCATCTATATCTCCAATGGTTATCAAAATATAATCAGCAAAGAGTTGTATTGTAGAGCTGTATATTGGATTAATAGAAAAACTGACTATGTTGGTGTTATTTCTTATATAATTAGCTAATGGTTCCACTGATAAGGCAAATAATAGAGGTGACAATGGGCAGCCTTGTTTAGTTCCCTTTAATATGTTGATTTGTCCTGATAAAAAAACTCCAATTTTAGTATAGTATATCAAGTTCTCATACAAATTATTCAATCATTTTATAAAGTCATGGGAAACATTAAATGTTTCTAAGACTTTAAATACATATTGCTAAGTTACAGAATCAAATGATTTGCCCAAATCTAGACTAATAATTGACAATTCTTTCTTTCTTTTATTTGCAAAATCTATTAAAGATAAGAGTCTGATAATATTGTCCTGTTTAATATGAAACCTATTCGATAATCTTCTATTAGTTTTGGCATGAATTGATTTAATCTTTTTGCAAGAATTGAAGTAAAGATTTTGTAATTTACATTCAATAGTGAGATAGGGTGATAAGATGTTACTAATTTGGGATATTTGTCATGTTTTAGGATGGGTGAGTTAATTTAATATTTCCAAGAAGGAAATTGTTTTTAATTTTTTTCTAAATTCTTCAAAACTGTTACCAATATATTTAAGACTTCATCTGAAAATAGTTTATAAATTTCTCCAATAATTACATCTATTCCTGGTGTTTTTATTTTTCAGGCACTGTATACTACACTTTAATTCTTTTTAATGATCTTGGTTTAAGTAATTTGGTATTTTGCTCCTTTGTTACCTTTTTATTGATATTTTCTTTCAAGAATTTATCTTTTTGAGCATTGTTACTAGAATCTAACTTAATAATCTTCAGTGTTTCATAATGTGTTCTAAATATTTATAAAATCTCTTTAAATCAGTCACATGATAGGTTTATTTCTAGAATGATCTATAATTTCCTTTATGTAATTGTCATTTGTTAATTTTTTTGATTTAACTGCTAATTTATGCATGTTTTTAGGATTAACTGAGTAGGATTGTACAAACACAAACAAGGTAATGGTCAGTAGTACGTAGTCTCTGGATACTATTTCCAAAAATATTCGCCACAAACACATCCAAAGAACTACTCAACGGCTGCATATAAAAACAGTAGATTTATTGGTGAGCGCTTTCATGGTGTTGAAACACCACTTCTTCAGACCTAATAAAAACTAAACTGCACTCTACTTAAATACCACTCAATCATTGACACGCCCAAACCTTTTCACATGTCATCATTCAACTATATGCTAGTTAAACTCACACTACCTAAAAGCAGAGTTATACTCAATAAGCATATATGTATTGACACAGGAATAAACACAAAATAAAAATAAAAATAAAAACACATCATAATAAATACATATCCAATGTGCAACATCTTTAAGAACATACAAAAAATGTAAAAAAGACATTGTACTAACTTCATTAATGTGCACTGCAGAAAAAGACAAATGTATCAATGCAAAACTCCCTGTATAAGCAAGGCTGACAAACCTGCTAAAAAATGCAACATTATATTCATAACAGAATGTTATTTTCCTAAACAATATATAGTCATTTTCCTAAACAATATATAGTCATATACAAGAGTTCAAAACAGCATGTTTACCTATGTAGCAGTCTGGACTTCAATATGGGTTTGCAGAGTACCTTTTCATTCAGTCCCTTCCCCTTGTCTGCTCGAAGCCTCAATATCCACCTGCTCTCTGTTGTCTCAGTCAAACACTGATGCCAGTCACAGTTTTAGGTTTCAGGCAATATAAATGGTGTATGGTAATGAACGAGTTAGTGATATAGTGAATTTGACTGAGACAACAGAGAGCAGGTGGATATTGAGGTTTGGAGCAGACAAGGGGAGAGGGCTGAATGAAAAGGTACCCCTCAAACCCATATTGAAGTTCAGACCCCTACATAGGTAAACATGCTGTTTTGAACTCTTGTATATGACTATATATTGTTTAGGAAAATAACATTCTGTTATGAATATAATGTTGCATTTTTAGCAGGTTTGTCAGCATTTCTTATACAGGGAGTTTTGCATTGATACATTTGTCTTTTTCTGTGTTTCAACACCACAAAAGTGCTCAACAATAAATCTAATGTTTGTATATGCAGCCGTTGAGTAGTTTTGGATGTGTTTGTGGTGAGTAGGATTGTAGTTTAAGTCTTTCTACATTTATTGCTAATTTGTGATTTAATATTTCTGTATACTTCATATTTAGTTGTTTTAATTCAGGATTTATGTTTATGTCTTTGGTATTTAAATTCCTTTTTAGTGTATCAAATTTTCAATTGTATTTTTATTAATTCATCATCCCATTCTTTCTTTCTTTTTGTCTAGACACCAGTTTTTGATTTTACCATATAGATACAATTTAAATGAATCCCAGACAATGGTTTTAGAGACTTCATTATTATCATTAATAGCAAGGAATATTTTGGTCTCATTCAGTAACCATTATTTAAACCCATTAAGTTTAATAATATATGCTGGTATTCTTTGCCAAGCTATCAAGTCTTTTCATGTAATGTTAACTTTGAAGAAAAGGGCATTGCAATCAGACAGTGAACACAAACTAATTAAAATGTCATGTATTTTAGAAATTAAATTATTAGTAACTAGCACTTTATCAATAGTTGTTTGTATACCATATCTATATGAGTAATGTGTGTACTTTAATGATTCTGATTCTTTTATGTCATATATGTCTCTAAGATTTGATGAATTAAGTTATTCAATTTTTTCTCTAGGGCAGACATTCTGAATTTGTCATTTTTTGTGGTGTCATTTATGGAAAGAATATAATTAAAGTCACCTGCATATGCAGTTTCTCCTTTGGATTTGATAGAAATGAAGTCCAGATAATTATTTGCTGTTTCTGCACCAATATCAGGTATCCAATATGTACTGACTAGAGTTACATATCTTCTATTTATTTCTAATATTACTAAGCATAACACACCATTCTTGTCTAAGTATATATCTACAATATCGGTAATGTTTTTTTTTTCCATAATATCATGGTTCCTTTTCTCTTGGTCCGAAAATGAGATTCCACAAGTACAGTATATCCATTAAAGGACATTCAGTCTAAGTCCTTCTTTATGATATGAGTTTCTTGAAGAAAAGCTATATCTATTTTGTTAGTTCTTAAATTTTTAGTTAAACTTCCTCTTTTTACAGGATTATTAAGGCCATTGACATTTAAAGATACACATTAATAAGAGAACATTTTGATCTATGCAAATATATTTACTGAATTTTGTTATGGGCAAATATTTAGAACAAAGTATAACTAATAAAAAAATTAAAACTATATACATCTCCCAACATGGAATATTAAATTCCTGGTTTGATGAACAAGTCATCAAATCCACCTTCCTCTAACTACCAACTTCTAGTCGGAGAACACCAACAAATGCTTCTGCCTGTTCTTGTTGAAATATACAGCTCAATATGGATCAATATTTCCTTGATAATGTTTACTATATTAGGTATCACATTCTTTATTTACACGGAAGGACTGTGGCTGACCAAGTTCGCAGATGACTGCAAACTGGGCGCCATAATCGACTCTCCAGCCGACGCAAGCATCCTCCAAAAGGGCCTCATAGAAACAGACAACTGGTGCCAGAGCCATGGCCTCAAGCTAAACACCAAAAAGTGTATAGTATCCCCTTTGGCAAAAACAAAGTGCCCACAAATTACCACATAGGTGGTAATCCATTAAGTACAGAAGAAGTAATTAGGGACCTGGGGACCCAAGTTGATAGCAATCTCTCATTTGACAACCACGTGGCCAAAGGGGTTAGAAAAACATTTTATATAGCCCACCTAATCATGAAGGGATTCACATCTAGATCAGGGGAGGTCATCGTGCCTCTTTACTCATCCCTCATCAGGCCCATAATTGAGTACAATGCCCCTTTTGGGATGTACCTTACCAGACACCTGCAGCAACTGGAAAGACCCCAAAAGTACCTCACCAAGAGGATCAAAGGGCTCAAACAGATGCCATATGCTGCCCGGTTAAAGAAACTCCAGCTCTACTCAGTGGCATACCACCTGTTCAGAGGCGATCTGTGCCTGACATATAAAGCCATGTCCAACACGGAATTAATGGACATGCTGCACCTCAGAAAATCCAAATCCCATCGAGCTACGTGCTCGAGACTTGAACCTCAGCACTGAAATAAATAGAACATGCTGGAGGGACAGATTCATAACCCAGAGGCTCCCTTCACTCTGGAATAAAATCCCAGTCCAGGTTAGGCAGAGTCCCTCATTGACTCTCTTCAAGAGGAATCTTGATGAGTGGATGGGAGATCGTAGGTTTACCCCAGGTATCACTTCTGTGTCACTGTTAGACAGAGGCACAGTATACTAACCTCGAAAAAGGGCATAGCAAAATAAATTTAAAATGAGTGGCGAAAGCCAAACACATTCTGGCCAGGCTTATAAATGCCCTAGGGAAGATAGCCTAGTATGAACCTATGAACCTATGTATTTATAAATATATAGTATTATGCCCAGTTATATATGGTTGATAGAATAAACACGTTATTAATAACATTTCAAGAAGTTCTCTATAATGATTACTTTATATGAGTTCTCTAATTTTATGAAAATTTATTATTTGAAATATACAATAACAGCATGTGAAAAAACAAAACTTTTATTTACAGTAAAGTTTATTTTACAACTATGTTATATTTTACATATATGAAATGGCTGTCTATTCCTATGGTAATTATGTGAAGAATAAATGCCTCATATGAAGTTTTATGTTTATTTGTTTAAAAACTTACTCCTATCATGCTTTTCCTCTCTGTCCACCTCCCCTCTCTACCAAAATTAGTGTACAAACAGCTAGTAGAATTATTTGTTTGATGAATCTATGTATAACATTAAGACATCCAATCATAGTGTAGTGTTACCAAATATCTTATTTACCTTATGCACATTCTGTATTGTCTGTTTCCTTCCTCCCACTCCAGAACCCTCTCCCCCATCTCCCATCTCCTCTTAAAACTAGACATTATTGATGCAATTATAACATCAAAGTGATTTTGTTTATATACTAGTTGTAGCCTTTAATCTCTTTTTATTTACTGTTTAGGTCCAATAGCTACTTATTTTAATCTATGTAAATATACATATGACATATCTCTTTATTTACATCACAAGTCCTAGTGAACCTTTCAGTCCATATATTGTTTGTTTTATATTTGGTATTAGTTTATTGTATATAAAAAAAAAATATTTTATATATTTAATATAGAGCTTCCTTCTCAGATATGATGAATATCTTTCTCATTTGCAGTTTAGGGTACCATTTACTTGTTTAACATCTAAGTGCATAATTGTATGAAATAGGTATATTTAAAATAACCTTGTTCCCCTAATATTAGCAGTTTTTTATGATTGATCTATAAATATGATTGGTAAATATTTTGTTGCATATGTGTAATAAAGTTGTAATAATGTGTAGCTAAAAATAATACTTTACAGTGAACACAAGTGACATTGCATGCAATTGTTACATAAATAAAGCATTTGGCAATGGTTAATACCACTGACTTAATAAGAATGCATTGCTGTTAAAAGATAGCTGCCACTGAAATACATGTATATTATCAACACACTTAACTCTGAAATGGAACTGCTTAATAAACTTCCCTTTTGTTAATGTCTGACACAAATGCTGTTTCATCTAACAAACAACTATAGACTAGTCTATCTGCACAAAAAGAGTGCCTTAACTTTGATATTTGTGTTTGTTATTCCTTTACCATAAAACTGAACAAAATAATTAATAATATATGTTGCAGCTTTGTTTTAAACATTTTTAATAAATAAAGAAAGAACTCACAATTTAATATGGTTTAAATGTCTTATAAGCTTAGTAAAATGTTGCAACAGCTGTTATTTTGACATTATCTCCATCGCGGATGTTCATATATGTGCAATGCAAGTTCAAAGGTTGTCTAGGTCACACATTTACATTACTGCATCTTGCAATAGCTGTGAGGGACTGAATAACAACAGAAGAGCTTGAGCATTGATTTTGTTGAAGATTTGGATAATTCTGGTGCCAGCAGATCTCTCGAGGTTGGTGAATTTGACATTAACTAGGCTAACATTTCATTTGTGACACTTGTGAGTTAAAAAAGTCAAAATTAAATGCAAGTAGAGAAGAAGAAGAAAAAAAAAACATATTTAGTCTGAAGCCAATTCCATAGAATCCACCAACATCTACCAATGTCCATTCTACACATTTATCATGCATTTTTCAAATGATCAATACCTCCTCTAAGCATACAAAGCTATTTTTTTTTAAATAAAAATGCATATCAGAAGTAGTTATTTGTTTATAGTCATTTACATACTGATTTTGTTTACTAAGGCTACCTGACAGTCATAATGAAATAATTTCCCCATCTCTTACCCACTAAACAGCTAACAAACATAACTATTTTGCTAATTCATTCTGATACCAAGCAAGAAAGGATATTACTTCACATGAGATAATCATTTCCATATTTATTAACCATAAAAAAATGGGAAGAAGAGAGAAGAAAAACTTAGACAGTGAATCATGAGTGAGAAGGAGGCAAGAGACAAGTGAGAATATGAAATGATTATATATGCTTATAGAAATACATTTTAAGATTTCACCTTATGATGTGTTTGTTTGTTTCATATTTTAAAGGACTTTTATCTATTCAAAAAAAATAAAAGTAAAGGTTATGTGACTTATTTTCTTTTATGTTTTTTGCTGATTTTGTTATTTATTGAAGTTTTGCCATTGGTAGCTTGTCTCTTCAGGCTTGGTAAAGAAAGGTTCATTTCTCCTACTTTGTCTAATAAGTTGTTTCTTTTAAGAAAATCATTTGCTTCTTCGAGGTTGTTAAATGTTTTCTGTCCATCCGGAAGAGTAATTCTTATTCTGGCTGTGAAAAGTATCTGGGCTTTTATGTCAGCTTTTTTAAAGTCCTTAATCAGGGGAATACCTGCTTTTCTTTTTATTATTGTTGTAGATGTGTAGTTATTGTCAGATCTAATATTCCTTCCATCAACTTGAATTGGGTTTCCCGACTATGCATTTCTCAGTACTAAATCTTTACAATAATGGATCTCACTGAGGTTGAATTTCTTGAAGTAGATGGGTTTTTACAGTGATCTGTGAGCCCACTCTATTCCAAAGGATAGGTCTTCAGGGAGGTTCAGTATCTTGGGGAACCATTCATTTAAGAAGAGAATCATATTATTTCCTTCCATCTTCTCAGAAACTCCATAAATTCTGACATTAATTCTTCTTGATCTTGATTCTAGGTCTTCTATTTTTTTCTATTAGTGAGTTGTTTTGTTTTAGAAGAAATTGATTTGATTGTCATTTTCCATTTGTCTTCCATCTATTTAATTTACTGATTCCTCTATGCTAGAAATCTGCTCTGAATGTTTTATTATTTCTTTCAAGTCTTCAGTCTGTTTCTTACTTTCTTTCTTCATATTTCCATAATGTTTTCCAATTTGTCAATTTTTGATGAAAGGTTTTGAATACTGGTAATTATAGTTTGAAGTTCTTTTTTTTCATGGAATTATCTTGAACTGAAGATTTTAAATAAATCATGGCTGCAGCAAGGTGTATTTCACTGTGGAAGTTCTGGCAGGTAGTTTGTGAGAAAAAGTCACTAGAAGTTCAGATTTTTTTCCCATTAATAAATCCACAATAGTAAAAAGAACACTTGTGAATAAAAATCTTCAATGTTTTTAGATAAAAATAAGAAAAACCTGTCGGAAACAAGAATTTACAGGCAGAGCATCTGAAAAGTGCTTCTCTCACTCTCACATCTTGACCACGCCCCCAGAACCACACTATCACATGAATTTCTCTTAATAGTCTTGATTACTGTGTTCATTTACGTTGTCAGACTTTTAACATTTTGGGTCTTATTGACTTTCTGTAATCTATTTATTTCGTTGATCTTAATATGTCTACCCATCTCTGTTAAATCAAGCAACTCTTTCCTTAGATCATTTTCTTTTGAACTAAGGGCACATTCTTTGTTCTCTGTTTCCTGCAAGCATTCTACAGAAAGTTCCAGAACATCTTTCTTTGCCATATTCTCTTCACCTTCATCCTGTGTCATCTGCTGCTCTTTCCTAAGGGAATTCACTGGCTTATCATTTCACAATACTGACTGTGTCAGAGTTGCCACTGTTTCTTGTTCCTTCCCTTGCTGTTCTCTTGAACTTTTATACTGATTTCCTACTGAAGGCACCACAGTATCTTCATACGGCAGTTGATCAGCTACTTCTCACTCCATTGGTTTCTCCTTAATATGGGGAATCCTCATATTCCATTATGCTGTGATGTTATCAGAGTTAGATTTTCTTCACTAAATCCTTCACTTCACATGTAATCCATAACTTCAGTTTCTATTTCTTTAACTTTTTCATTACTAATCCACTTTTGTACTTTCCCCCTTTGTTTTCTTATTTTTTTTGTATATCAGTGTGCAGGTTTTGATGTTGCAAAAGATTAAAAATATTATATCAAATCAGTAAACACAAAGTGTTCTTTTCTTTTATATGTCACCTCAAACTTATATATATAAATGGGAAAATGGACAACAACACAAAGTAGTATTTGTGCATACAGCATTTTTTAATAGCAGCAAGTCAATTATTGCTTGCCTAAATCAATAGAGAAAATGTTTTGTCATGTAGAAATGTTATGTTGTTCATTAGCATGGCCCTTGAACTTACTCATTTCCATGACAAAGCCTAGTTAGAATGAAAGAACTGCAATGTAGCACAGGGCATCTCCCTTTAGAAAAGCATATGATATTGTGCCATTATACATTACAATTCTGAACAAAATGCTGGTTGTCTTATTTCCTTTTCATTCCCAGTCCACTTTGCATATTTTTTTTTTACCTTAAACAAAACAAATGTAATAAACAGTTAAACAGTAGTAAAATGCAATGTCAGTCTTGTCATTTTCTAAGCAACATAAAATCATTACAATGCACTCTTTCTCACAGACATTCATGTTATGCATTTCTCAGCATATTGTGCCTGCATGAATTTGACCAGAACAGGTTTTGAATACATAGCTTATCATACAGACTACACAGGAAGCAGTTTTAGTGCTCCCAATTATACCGTAGATGGAAAAAATGAGAAATTATACAAAGAAATGTCTACTAGGTTTACCTAAATGATTTGGATGATCACTTTTTTCGGTTAACCATATATCAAAAATTAAACACTGAAAATTGTGAGCCAATAAAAAAAACACTACACACACACACACACACACACACACACACACACACACAGATATATACATATATATATATATATATATATATATATATATATATATTTGTATATGTGTGTGTGTGTGTGTGTGTGTGTGTGTGTGTGTGTGTGTGTGTGTAGGTCAATTCCCACCTGCTCACCTGATATGGGGGGTGAAAATTATGTATTCCAACTTGACGGTTACACCACACTGAAGAAAAGGAGTTAAAAAATGCCAACTCACCCAGTACAATATATTGCACTGAAACTCGCCACAATATTAACTTTTCACACTTAAGTCACTCAATCACCAGTGCAGTGATCACCTGCAACATAATCATGATAGTGAGCAGCAGTGACTCAGGTCAGTAGATACATACTGCAGTACTACGTGGAATCAGCAGAAATAAAGCAGAATGCATGAATGTGCATTTAATCTATCGAGATGCATGCATGAAATTCTTGGAAATCAATATTCTTCCAGAAGGTACTGCAAACAATAAAAACAATTCTTGTGGTAAAGACCATTATGTTTACTTCACAGTACAACAATGAGTTATCTAAAACTTCTTAAAGAAAGTATGATATTTGCTGTGTATGTAATATTTCATGTTATCTTTTTATTGCAAATTACCACATAATATGAATTATGGGGAAAGGTTGTGCAACAGGCTTGGTTTTGTGAATCAAAAATAAAATGTTATTTATTTATTTATGTTTTCTATTCAGCAAGTACAGAGTTATTTATCTTGTATTTACTAGGAGTAGCCACATTTTGAGAAAAGATACAGATTGCTTATCAAATTTTCTAGAATTATGAAGGGCACCGGTAAAATGCTTGCTTTCCTTTCCTTTCCTTTCTTAGACAGTCTGCTTAACAGCATTCTCATGTACTAAGCAAACACAAAGGCCAACAAAGCAAATTGATATTTAGCAAGGGAGAGACAATTTCTGAGTTCAAGTTAGGAACTTAGGGAACCGGAAAGCTATCACCTAATATGCACTATGTACCATTTTTCCTAAAGGCTGAGAAACTGACTGGAAACATGCATAGGTGATATCCCCAGGCTGATTGGATCCATTGATTTCAATGTTGGTCCTGGCATAGCAAATGGTAAGACATAAATAAATTTTCCTTAAAACCAGAAGAATTAGGAAGGTTAGGGTTATTTGTAAATAAACCAACAGGTAACATGAAAATAGCAGGGACTCCAAGTAAAATGAGGTGATGGGTTACATTAAAATGATGATGCACTTGTAAAGCCCTGCCATCCTCAATATAGCACATTAGATTTGCTCCTGCTTTTCTGTAAAGAATTCAGTTTTTCAGTTCTTTCTTTTTTTTTTTGCATTGAAAGCTATCCACTCTGAACTTAATTAGATAGTGATAATGAAATGTCAAAATGAAGAATAAACCAAAGAATCATCAATTGTAGCTGCGTAACAGCTCTCTGAAAAACAAGCAATAAAGAACTAATAGTGATTTATATACTGAGTTTGTTCGTCACTGAAAAACTGAAGCAATTTTAGTAGCCAAAAATTTTGAACCGATTCTCTAACTATTTTAAAATATAAACTCAGTCTGGAATGAAACTGAAACAGAACTGACACTGCACTTGGCTAATGAGTAATTGAAATATGATGATTCAAAATATTGGAGAAAAACATTACTACTTCAGATATTTCATAAGCATGAGAAGGACTTGACAGAAACCAGTTCACATGTTCATTTTTAATTTATAGTAAGTGCATAGTAATGTTCACCAACGAGGCAACACAAAGAGTTTTGGTATGCAAACTATAATAAATATATTGTATGGAACTCTCTTAATCAGATTTGCAACTTCTCCATGAAAACATTTGTACTAGGGAAGTTTGGGGCTCAAAAGGAAAAAAATGCAAATGGTACATCATTTCACTGATGCAGATGTTGGTTATTGTTTTCTAACTGTGATATTCAGAAGAGCGTGCATCCCCACTTGGACTTATTTTTATTTTTTAGTCTTGATTTGTTGACCAGGGTAGTGCCCTGATCTCTGTCTGAATTAAAATTATTTTATTCACCAAAAACGAACAACATACACAGAAGACTTAGCGCTTTCACCCAGTTACATACTGGGTTTCTTCAGAGTGAATATCTTGTGGAGCAGTTTTCTTAAATACTATTACTAATTACTTAACTTACAATTAATATCTTGATAGCATAATTATATAATTGGATATCAAATTAATTGATAATTTTAAAGGAGAACAGAAAGACAACATTTTAAACTATAACCAGATGTTTAGAGAATTCCATCATGTCCATGACAACACAAATGATATTGAATAGCATAATGCCTAACATAAAAGCTAAATTACTAATAGACAACATCATAACCACAACGGGTAGAAGAAATATATATATATATAAAAAATATATATAAATATAAATATAAGTAATGTGTTTACGAACACACAGCTGTTAGGATATGTATAGGCCCTGTACATATATATCATATAGTAACATAAAAAAATCAATTCTTAGGAGCTGTATATGCACAGATGCTTAACTTAAAAAAGCAAATAGGAACTTTTCATAAAAATTATATTATAAATATAATAAAATCAATTGATAATAATAATGACTATATGACAATAGAATAAATAAATGTAATAAATAAATAAATATGTTAGTATAAATATGTAAATATATGGTTAATTAATATTATAAATAACAATGAATGGAATAAATATATGTGCAATGCAAGTTCAAAGGTTGTCTAGGTCGCACATTTACATTACTGCATCTTGCAATAGCTGTGAGGGACTGAATAACAACAGAAGAGCTTGAGCATTGATTTTGTTGAAGATTTGGATAATTCTGGTGCCAACAGATCTCTCGAGGTTGGTGAATTTGACATTAACTAGGCTAACATTTCATTTGTGACACTCGTGAGTTAAAAAAGTCAAAATTAAATGCAAGTAGAGAAGAAGAAGAAAAAAAAAAACATATTTAGTCTGAAGCCAATTCCATAGAATCCACCAACATCTACCAATGTCCATTCTACACATTTATCATGCATTTTTCAAATGATCAATACCTCCTCTAAGCATACAAAGCTGTTTTTTTAAAAAAAATGCATATCAGAAGTAGTTATTTGTTTATAGTCATTTACATACTGATTTTGTTTACTAAGGCTATCTGACAGTCATAATGAAATAATTTCCCCATCTCTTACCCACTAAACAGCTAACAAACATAACTATTTTGCTAATTCATTCTGATGCCAAGCAAGAAAGGATATTACTTCACATGAGATAATCATTTCCATATTTATTAACCATAAAAAAAAGGGAAGAAGAGAGAAGAAAAACGTAGACAGTGAATCATGAGTGAGAAGGAGGCAAGAGACAAGTGAGAATATGAAATAATTATATATGCTTATAGAAATACATTTTAAGAATTCACCTTTTGATGTGTTTGTTTGTTTCATATTTTAAAGGACTTTTATCTATTCAAAAAAAAAATAAAAGTAAAGGTTATGTGACTTATTTTCTTTTATGTTTTTTGCTGATTTTGTTATTTATTGAAGTTTTGCCATTGGTAGCTTGTCTCTTCAGGCTTGTTAAAGAAAGGTTAATTTCTCCTACTTTGTCTAATAAGTTGTTTCTTTTAAGAAAATCATTTGCTTCTTCGAGGGTGTTAAATGTTTTCTGTCCATCCGGAAGAGTAATTCTTATTCTGGCTGGGAAAAGTATCTGGGCTTCTATGTCAGCTTTTTTAAAGTCCTTAATCAGGGGAATACCTGCTTTTCTTTTTATTTTTGTTGTAGATGTGTAGTTATTGTCAAATCTAATATTCCTTCCATCAACTTGAATTGGGTTTCCCGACTATGCAGTTCTCAGTACTAAATCTTTATCTTGGGTAGACAGGAATTTAACAATAATGGATCTCACTGAGGTTGAATTTCTTGAAGTAGATGGGTTTTTACAGTGATCTGTGAGCCCACTCTATTCCAAAGGATAGGCCTTCATGTAGGTTCAGTATCTTGGGGAACCATTCATTTAAGAAGAGAATTGTATTATTTCCTTCCATCTTCTCAGAAACTCCATAAATTCTGACATTAATTCTTCTTGATCTTGATTCTAGGTCTTCTATTTTTTTCTATTAGTGAGTTGTTTTGTTTTAGAAGAAATTGATTTGATTGTCATTTTCCATTTGTCTTCCATCTATTTAATTTACTGATTCCTCTATGCTAGAAATCTGCTCTGAATGTTTTATTATTTCTTTCAAGTCTTCAGTCTGTTTCTTACTTTCTTTCTTCATATTTCCATAATGTTTTCCAGTTTGTCAATTTTTGATGAAAAGTTTTGAATACTGGTAATTATAGTTTGAAGTTCTTTTTTTTCATGGAATTATCTTGAACTGAAGATTTTAAATAAATCATGGCTGCAGCAAGGTGTATTTCACTGTGGAAGTTCTGGCAGGTAGTTTGTGAGAAAAAGTCACTAGAAGTTCAGATTATTTTGCCAATAATAAATCCACAATAGTAAAAAGAACACTTGTGAATAAAAATCTTCAATGTTTTTAGATAAAAATAAGAAAAACCTGTCGGAAACAAGAATTTACTGGCAGAGCATTTGAAAAGTGCTTCTCTCACTCTCACATCTTGACCACGCCCCCAGAACCACACTATCACATGAATTTCTCTTAATAGTCTTGATTACCGTGTTCATTTACGTTGACAGACTTTTAACATTTTGGGTATTATTGACTTTCTGTAATCTATTTATTTCGTTGATCTTAATATGTCTACCCATCTCTATTAAATCAAGCAACTCTTTCCTTAGATCATTTTCTTTTGAACTAAGGGCACATTCTTTATTCTCTGTTTCCTGCAAGCATTCTACAGAAAGTTCCAGAACATCTTTCTTTGACATATTCTCTTCACCTTCATCCTGTGTCATCTGCTGCTCTTTCCTAAGGGAATTCACTGGCTTATCATTTCACAATACTGACTGTGTCAGAGTTGCCACTGTTTCTTGTTCCTTCCCTTGCTGTTCCCTTGAACTTTTATACTGATTTCCTACTGAAGGCACCACAGTATCTTCATACGGCAGTTGATCAGCTACTTCTCACTCCATTGGTTTCTCCTTAATATGGGGAATCCTCATTGTTCCATTATGCTGTGATGTTATCAGAGTTAGATTTTCTTCATTAAATCCTTCACTTCACATGTAATCCATAACTTCAGTTTCTATTTCTTTAACTTTTTCATTACTAATCCACTTTTGTACTTTCCCCCTTTGTTTTCTTATTTTTTTTGTATATCAGTGTGCAGGTTTTGATGTTGCAAAAGATTTAAAATATTATATCAAATCAGTAAACACAAAGTGTTCTTTTCTTTTATATGTCACCTCAAACTTATATATATAAATGGGAAAATGGACAACAACACAAAGTAGTATTTGTGCATACAGCATTTTTTAATAGCAGCAAGTCAATTATTGCTTGCGTAAATCAATAGAGAAAATGTTTTGCCATGTAGAAATGTCATGCTGTTCATTAGCATGGTCCTTGAACTTACTCATTTCCATGACAAAGCCTAGTTAGAATGAAAGAACTACAATGTAGCACAGGGCATCTCCCTTTAGAAAAGCATATGATATTGTGCCATTATACATTACAATTCTGAACAAAATGCTGGTTGTCTTATTTCCTTTTCAATCCCAGTCCACTTTGCATATTTTTTTTTACCTTAAACAAAACAAATCTAATAAACAGTTAAACAGTAGTAAAATGCAATGTCAGTCTTGTCATTTTCTAAGCAACATAAAATCATTACAATGCACTCTTTCTCACAGACATTCTTGTTATGCATTTCTCAGCATATTGTGCCTGCATGAATTTGACCAGAACAGGTTTTGAATACATAGCTTATCATACAGACTACACAGGAAGCAATTTTAGTGCTCCCAATTATACCTTAGATGGAAAAAATGAGAAATTATACAGAGAAATGTCTACTAGGTTTACCTAAATGATTTGGATGATCACTTTTTTTGGTTAACCATATATCAAAAATTAAACACTGAAAATTGTGAGCCCATAAAAAAAACACTATACACACACACACACACACACACACACACACAAATATATATATATATATATATATATATATATATATATATATATATATATATATATATATACACACATATATTTGTATATGTATGTGTGTGTGTGTGTGTGTGTGTGTAGGTCAATTCCCACCTGCTCACCTGATATGGGGGGTGAAAATTATGTATTCCAACTTGACGGTTACACCACACTGAAGAGAAGGAGGAAAAAAATGCCAACTCACCCAGTACAATATATTGCATTGAAACTCGCCACAATATTAACTTTTCACACTTAAGTCACTCAATCACCAGTGCAGTGATCACCTGCAACATAATCATGATAGTGAGCAGCAGTGACTCAGGTCAGTAGATACATACTGCAGTACTACGTGGAATCAGCAGAAATAAAGCAGAATGCATGAATGTGCATTTAATCTATCGAGATGCATGCATGAAATTCTTGGAAATCAATATTCTTCCAGAAGGTACTGCACACAATAAAAACAATTCTTGTGGTAAAGACCATTATGTTTACTTCACAGTAAAACAATGAGTTATCTAAAAGTTCTTAAAGAAAGTATGATATTTGCTGTGTATGTAATATTTTATGTTATCTTTTTATTGCAAATTACCACATAATATGAATTATGGGGAAAGGTTGTGCAACAGGCTTGATTTTGTAAATCAAAAATAAAATGTTATTTATTTATTTATGTTTTCTATTCAGCAAGTACAGAGTTATTTATCTTGTATTTACTAGGAGTAGCCACATTTTGAGAAAAGATACAGCTTGCTTATCAAATTTTCTAGAATTATGAAGGGCACCGGTAAAATGCTTTCTTTCCTTTCCTTTCTTAGACAGGCTGCTTAACAGCATTCTCATATACTAAGCAAACACAAGGGCCAGCAAAGCAAATTGATATTTAGCAAGGGAGAGACAATTTCTGAGTTCAAGTTAGGAACTTAGGGAACCGGAAAGCTATCACCTAATATGCACTATGTACCATTTTTCCTAAAGGCTGAGAAACTGACTGGAAACATGCATAGGTGATATCCCCAGGCTGATTGGATCCATTGATTTCAATGTTGGTCCTGGCATGGTAAAAGATAAGACATAAATAAATTTTCCATAAAACCAGAAGAATTAGGAAGGTTAGGGTTATTTGGAAATAAACCAGCAGGTAACATGAAAATAGCAGGGACTCCAAGTAAAATGAGGTGATGAGTTACATTAAAATGATGATGCACTTGTAAAGCCCTGCCATCCTCAAGACAGCACATTAGATTTGCTCCTGCTTTTCTGTAAAGAATTCAGTTTTTCAGTTCTTTCTTTTTTTTTTTTTTCATTGAAAGCTATCCACTATGAACTTAATTAGATAGTGATAATGAAATGTCAAAATGAAGAATAAACCAAAGAATCATCAATTGTAGCTGAGTAACAGCTCTCTGAAAAACAAGCAATAAAGAACTAATAGTGATTTATATACTGAGTTTGTTCGTCACTGAAAAACTGAAGCAATTTTAGTAGCCAAAAATGTTGAACCGAATATAAACTCAGTCTGGAATGAAATTGAAACAGAACTGACACTGCACTTGGTTAATGAGTAATTGAAATATGATGATTCAAAATATTAGAGAAAAACATTACTACTTCAGATATTTCATAAGCATGAGAAGGACTTGACAGAAACCAGTTCACATGTTCATTTTTAATTTATAGTAAGTGCATAGTAATGTTCACCAACGAGGCAACACAAATAGTTTTGGTATGCAAACTATAATAAATATATTGTATGGAACTCTCTTAATCAGATTTGCAACTTCTCCATGAAAACATTTGTACTAGGGAAGTTTGGAGCTCAAAAGGAAAAAAATGCAAATGGTACATCATTTCGCTGATGCAGATGTTGGTTATTGTTTTCTAACTGTGATATTCAGAAGAGCGTGCATTCCCACTTGGACTTATTTTTCTTTTTTAGTCTTGATTTGTTGACCAGGGTAGTGCCCTAATCTCTGTCTGAATTAAAATTATTTTATGTTGCATCCAGTATGTTTGTCCATATGAAACACTTTTATAAGGCTAATAAATATTCCCGGAACTGCATTAGGAATAAGGTCCATAATGAGGAATAGACAAAGATGTCCAAAAGATTCAGAAACATGCAAGTAGCCTGATTCATGGGAATGAAAAAAGCTGGACTGCAATGCAAATGATTAAGGAAAGAATCCAATATCATACAAGACCACAAATCTGTAATGATTTGGTATAATGCTGACATACAACCCTGAGAGAAAACTCAAATAACACAAAGTAGACACACTTTATAATCAAGGAAACTATTCCATCACACAGACAAACCTATCCATGAACTCCCACATGACAGCTACAACCCGTCAGATAGTGCAGGTACTACATTCAGCTTAATTATGACACATTGGCTAACCAAGAACAGCTGGGCATATACTGGATGACGTCACAGACAATAAAATATATATCATGATCTGGTAATGCATACAATGTGGGTGGATCCAAAACCACTGCAGATGAAAACATATCTTTACCACTAGCACTTTCCAGAAGCCTTTCAGGTTTATGATGGCACATCTTCTTATTGGTTGACATCTGGAATGTTGGTCTCTGTTGTATGTGTTGCTGGGCAAGGTTCACCCATTCTTCATTCTTCAGCACATTTTGTATTGCTGGAATTTTAGGTTGATGTTATAATACTCATAATCAGTCATGAAATATGATGGTGCCTATGATATGGAAAATACACATTTTTGAACTGTATATGCAATACAATGCATGTCTGTACCTATATGAAGTTTGGATTTTGCATCTTTTGTATGAGTAATGTGCTGACTTTGACAGTTTCCCTTTATGTGAAAGAGGACCATGAGCTCAACTTCTAACTACCAAAATCATGCAGTGACATACCCAAATGTCCAATTTTAGGTGCTTATGAGTTTTTTTTATCACTGCTAATTTTCCACTCATCCATTCCTGCTGAAAATCAATCTCCTGATCTCCAGATGTGGCCATGAGTATCCATTTGTTAACTTTTTATGGAGTTAAAACACACACAGGGTGGACATAGGTCCATAGGTTCATAGGACTTACTAGGCTAATGGCCCTAGGGCCTTTACACGCCTAGCCATGTAAACACCTGAGAACCCATATTGAACATATCTGGATGGTATTTGTTAGCAGAGCAATTCTGTGATCAGCACCGACTACCCCTATCCTTGAGGGACATAGGTGCCACCCCTGGCATGAATTTATAGTCACCCATCCAGTTGTCAAGATTGCACTTGAATAGGGTTATTGAGGAGCTGTGCTTCACATGGAGTGGGAGATTATTCCAGAGAAGTGGTAATCACAGGGATATATAACTGTCTCTACAGCATGTTCTCTTAATGTCACAGGCTAGGTTGAGATCCCTGGAATGAGTTATTCTTGTCCTATTTGATTTGCGGATGTGCAGCAATTCCATTAGAGCAGGGTCCGAGACTTCTCTGTAGGTCAGGCACAGGTCACCTCTCAGCAGCCTGTATGATACACAGTACAGTGACATGTTTTGACTTCATTCATGAAACTTTCAGAGGGATTTCTCTTAAGCCATTGCACTCTCAGTGCATGCCCTGAGGATCTCAAGGTTTCAGGATGGGTAATGGAAAGTTGTCAAACAGGGTATGGATGAATTCCAGCCCTGGGAAAATACAGAAAAACATATCTACCTATGCATTACTAGGTTAGCACATTGCAAACTGTGTGACAATCATACCTGAATGTGTATGACCAAAGGTAAATGTGTGTTGTAGAGTAATAAATAAAGATCACAGTACAAACTGGATTAATTATACATATCCAAATAGTACACCAGCAGTACAGATGTTTGCAAAGCCGCATTACAGATGAGCAAATGCAGGTCAAGCAATGGTACATATGTCCAGAGGACAGAACCAAACTAATAACCATGCATGTGAAAAGCGAATAACTAAGCTCAGCCCCAAACAGAAGTACTACAGATGATAAGCAAAGGACGATGCATACAAAAGTAGGTGTGCACAACCAAAACATAAGTGTAATGGAATGTGTTTATGTTACACACATATGCAATGTCAAAGGCAACTTGCAGGTGCACAGATGATGTATGTGTGTCAGTGGCATAAATGGAATGTATGTGAAATCAAGGTCAATACACATATATGCACCAGTAATAAGTTAAAAAAATAACAGGACAGAATAATGAATATAGCATGTTGTGCACATGCATGTGAAAAAACTACACTGGGTAACACACAATTAGAAGATGAACAAGGATGCATTGCAAGCATTAGCCAGCAACTTGTTTGCACGTCCCGCATTGTGAAATGACCATACATTTGGCACACATTCACTGTGTCAAATTAATAAATGGCAGTGGACAGTAGTTTTGACAAAGGCAAACATACCTGTGATAAATAGTAGGGACATATTAAGGTAGGAGGGAGGTGGATAACCTGGGAGCACATCATGGTAAAGCAGGAGACAGTAAGTTGACACAATGCAAATGCATGTATAAAGCACACAAGATGCTGTAAAAGACAGTGACATGCATATAGACAAATGGAAGATGTATGTCAAATGACCACATAGACTGCTGGTGTCCACAAAACTGGACATGTATAAAACACATACACAGTAATGTGCAATTGGTTTACCTTCATAATGTTGAAAGCACATCCTCGAGTGTGCCATACACGAATAGTTTTTGCAAATACTGTCCCATCAACTTGTCTAAATGTCAAACAAAACAGCGAACATTGACATTTCTGAACACTCCGCACCTAAAACAAGTGCTACCATGAGTCAAAAAGGAGGTGAGATTTTGTTATTCAGAATATCGGCATTCGTGGTTTTGAGAAGTCGCAATTTGGAGTTTGCAGAAGCTGTTTTGGGGATATGTTTGTCGAAATTAGGAAGGTAAACCTGTCCAATCATGTCATATCAATATGCATATTAAAAATTACAATCACATATACATATACTGTCATGCAAATGTCAAATAAAGAAATGTGTGTGTATGTCAACCACACTGCTCATTACAGAGCAGAGGACACCCCCGTGAGCATCATTACAACATATCAGCAGTACATTACTGAATGCTCACTTGTCAAAGGTGTATTTCCGTGTGAGCATGTAACTGACTATCATGATGAGTGCAACTATTTATGGAAGGTGTACAAACATGCCACTGCATCATGGGTTTTTACATGCTGCATACAACAAACATGTTTTAATGTACTGTGGAAGAATGTGTACTCTGAAACATTTTACACAGATTAATGTTACCTTGCTGTTCATTGAAGTCAGATAAGGAGGACAAAATATTGGATATACCTGTATCTGATCTCACATGGCATCAGTATTGCCAAACCATGAAGCAACACCACATCATGAGAGTGGTACATCATGACAACTGTCATCCACAATCATGTGGCATGACATGTCTGTATGTTGCATGAACCTGATATGGCAAAACAGACATCCAAGGCATATGACAAAGTTTGTTTTCGACTATGGACAACATATGTTGATTACCAATTGTCCCAGTAAGACACATTTTTATAGGCTGCCTATTGCAGTAATATCAGTGGGTTAACTGCCACAATGCATGGACTGTTGAATGTGTGTAGACACTGTAAAGTGTTAATGTGTGTCATGCACACATTGAAACCAAAGTAAATGTAACATAATAATAACAGATAAGCATGAAGGATACATGGCATGGATGCACAAGAGTGCATACACAGTCCAAGCAATTAAATGTCAACCACCATATTGGCATCAGAACACAAGTAGAGCACATAGAAAATACCTAATGACCAGAGGGACTAGGTTGATGTGGATCAGACTACTGAATGATCTCAAGAGCTATCATCCTGAATGAGTCCTGCATAGCCTGTGCCATCTCATCAAAGAATGTCACCAAAACTCAAAACTCCACCTCATTCGAACACCAATGCCAGAAAAATCACTGTTAATGTTCTTTCTTCTTAGAAACTTTAAAACTTTCTGCACTTTTTTTAAGTTTTTTTTTAGTACACTTGAAGTGTCTAACTATTCATACACTTTTCAGGGCTCCTGCCCCAACTTCCAACTACACAACAACAAAAACTAATATGGTTCATCTATATAGTTCATCTGAGACGCCATTATTATGTATAATTTAATATTTTAATTAAATAATTAATATGAATAAACTGATTAGTAATTAAAAGTATGCATAATAATAATAAAATATAAATATAAAATATAAAACATAAAAATAAATAAAACAGCGTACTATAAACCTACCTACCCTACTCAATATATTATTTAATTAATATCTAACAAACTTTAAAAAATTTATATTAAAAATAAAAAACATTCAAAACATAGTTTCATAGTAAGTGATTTTTCTGTTTTCTGGCATTGGTTTCATTTGGTGTGAGTTTTGGTGGAGTTTTGAGTTTTGGTGAAGTTTTCGTCTATCTTTCATCAAAGAATGTCCCCATCATGTCTCTCATCTGTTTTGGAATACATCGGTCATGACCTCCCTGATTTCCTCCCAAAAATAATCTTTAACATGGCTATGGCTATGTCTCCTCTAGGGTGTAGGCAGGATGTCTCAGGCAGTGGCAGGTCCAGGCTCATCATCATCATCACTATCTTCTTCAGATGTTGCGGACAGTGGCCTCGCATGTGCATGTTATCATCTTTGGATTGGCCAATGTCCTCGGGTATCATGGTCTGTAAAGATTAATTGCAAAATACATCAGAAAGGAAAACAAAATGTCAATCATGCACAACACTCACATGAAAATCAGAGCACAGCACAATGCTGTTATGATGAAAATTTATACAAGGACTGAGACACTTAGGTCCTATATGTCATACTCCTAAAAAGGACAACATTATTCTTTTCTTTTTTTTAAACAGTTTTATTGATTTTGATTATAATGAAAACAATCACATAGACATATATAAGATAATTTACATTATAGATTTACAAATTGATAACATGTATTTATAGCATTTAAATATGAATATATGAATAACAAATCAAACTAAAGTATGTACATAGGCATCCAGTATTTATACATTAACATACACTATAATCTTCATTTTGTAGCTTATTCTCACGAATGACAAGGAAAGTCAATTACCTTTATGCAAAATGATCATTTTTTCCAATATAATTTGTAAGTTAACCCATAAATGGTGCTCATATGTCTTTCTAGATGTTCTAGAGGTTATGGTTCATATCTGTAAATGACTAACTTCTTTTAATAAATTAGTAAACTCAGAGAATGTAGGAGGATGTTTTGAAATCCAATTTTTTGTTATAATCTTTCTAGCCACTGCCAATATAGTCCATAGTAATGAGTATTTGGTTTTCCTAATACATTGTGGAACAGGTGTATTAAATATGATTAATGATTTATTCAATATGAAGTTGTCTGAAAAAAGTACTTGTAAAAAAGTCATTTACTTTATTCCAAAAGATATTTAAGGGTGGACAGTCAAAAAACATATGTGCCCAGTTAATATCTAAATTAGAGTTGCATCTATTACAGATGTTTTGTTTTTTATTAATTTTGTACATTATTTGTGGTATATAAAAGGATCTATTCATGAATCTCCATGTGTAAATCTTCCATTTCAGAGAAAATGATGTTTTCCCAGCTGATTGTAGCATATTAACCTTATCTTGCTCACTTGGGGAATTATGAGTAATTAAACTATAATAACTCCAGTAATTATGTATGCAAGAAAATGCTTCTTCTCTTAAAAGTCTGTAAATTAAGGAGAGACTACCTGAATAGGTATGCTGGTGTAATAATGTTGATTGAAGAAATTGTAATAATATCTTGGTGTCATGTTTGCTAGTTGGTGAAGCTAGTTTCAGCTTATTATAATGATATAGTATAAGTGTTTGTATATCTAACCATGAGGAATTATTAAGTTTATATTCCTGTATAATATAATCCATTGAACTAGTCTTGTATTTATGTTAGCTGTAACCAGTATTTGAGCTCATTGTTTTTCAGTTGAGAAATTTTGTTAATATCTGAGGTAACAAAATTCTCTTGTGTATATGCAATAGGAAATAAAAAAAGTAGTCTTTATATTTATTTAGCATGTTTACATATAAAGTTTCTAAAGTTAATTATAATATTATGTATGTAACTGGCAGTATGATTAGGATTAGTATGCGTGATAAAATATTCTTTTAAAATCCATATAAAAGGTGTGTTTATGAATTCTAGTTGATATGTTGTTGGTCTCGTTATAAGTTCCATGGCTGATACTTCCCATAAAGATTTCCATTTAGCTAAATAAGTTATATCTAAGAGCTGAGAAATTGATCTGATTATAACAGAAATCAAATAGAGATTTAGATCTGGGAAAGCCATTCTACCATTCGTCCTGCTGTTAGTATGTTGATTAATAGTAATTCCATTTTTTTTTGTGACCAAAAGAATCTTAGTATTAAAGTGTTTAGTTTATTTATAAACCTTTTTGAGGGTATAATTTAAATGGATTGTATTATGTATAAGATTTTAGGTAGAATTATCATTTTTATAATGGTTAGTCTTTCTTCAGTACTAAATATTATTGCATTCCATTTTGAAAATAATTATTGGATATTTTGTAAACATTTGTTATAGTTTAATTGAATTATTGATTTAATGTCTTTGGCAAGAATGATTCCAAGATATGTGATTTGATCTGTGTTAGCAATGTGATATGTATTATTTCCTTTCATCCTTTTTTTCATTTTTTTATTATTAGGATATATGGGTAGACTTTTTGTTTTATTGTCATTGAATGATAGACCGGGCATCATTTGAAACATTTTAATTGATTCATATAATGACATGAATGAGGAGTCATTTCCCTTTGTGTTGATAAGAACATCATCCACAAACTGCTGGATTTTGGCTATGTTGTCTTTATCCATTTCCAAACCCTCTATTTCTTTATTGTTTCTTATTTCATTTGCACAGGGTTCCATGCTCAAAGTAAATAATAGAGGGGAGAGAGAGGACATCCTTTTTTGGTGCCTTTTGTAATAGATATTTTATTGGAAATATATGACCCTATTTTGATATATGCATAGGTTTCTTCATATAAATGTTTTAGAAGATTAATAAAATTATGTGAAAAATGTAAGCATTCCAAAAGAGTAAATAGATAGATCCAGTTAATAGAATCAAAGGCCTCATTAATATCAAGACTAATAAATGATAAGTTCCTTTTCTTCCTTTGTGAGAAGTCTATAATAGCTAGGGTTCATTTTATATTATCAAAAGTACTTCTGTTAGTTATAAATCCTGTCTGGTCTTCATCTATTAAGTGGGGTAAGAATTTCTTCAGTCTTTCTGAGATTATATTCATAAACATCTTATAATCGATATTCAGTAAATATATTGGTCTGTATGAGGAACATGATTTTGGGTCTTTATTTGATTTTAAAATAGGGGATATAAATGTATATTTCCAGGATGGGGCCGTAATATTATAATTTTGAGCTGAATTATATACTTTGTATAGTAAGGAAATAACCATTTTGGGCATTATCTTATATATTTCAGGAATAATTCCATTGTTACCTGGAGCTTTGTTTAGTTTAAGCTTACTTACTTGACTTTGTATATCTGATAAAGTAATTTGTTTATCAATAACTTCTATTTGTTGTTTGTTTAGTTTATTCTATATATTCTTGTTAATATAATCTCTTATGTTATCTTGTGTTTGAATATGTTGTGTGGATTGATTAATTTCATGAAAGTGACATCTAAACTCTTCTAGTATATCTTGTATACTATGTACTTCTCTTTTCTTTTTTGCAGAATGTATTTCTTTAATATAATTATATTTATTTAATATTTTGGTCTTATTCTTAAGGTTTGATCAATGTTTAGGATTTACAAAATAAGCAAGAAACCTATATTTTCTAGTGTTATCTTTGTTTTATGATGTAGGATAGATCTATAGTCCTCATTTAGTTTATATATCTCATCCTTTATATTCTTTGAAGACAGGTTGTCTTTATTATTTGTGTATAGTGAGTCCAGTTTATCCTGTATTATCCTTATAACTTTATCCCATATTTTCATCTTATTATGAAAACATTTATTTATTTGTCCATATAAATATGCTTTTAGGACATCCCAAATAAATATATCATGTGTGTCTGATGCTGAGTTTATATTAATGAAATTTTGTGTCTCTTCTGTTATGAATAATTGAAAATCCTTAAGTTGTGTGAGATATGCTGGAATCCTTTTAATTTGGACACCATGGGTGTTATTAATATTAAGTTCAAATATGATAGTATTATGGTCCGAGATTGGGCAAGATATAATTTTGTTATTGGTCGGGTTATTCATTATCTGTGTGGAAAGAAATATTCTATCAATTCTAGAATATATTTTGTATCTATTAGAATAGAATGTGTATTGTAATGAGTTATGATCCACAAAATGATATATGTCTTTGAGTAGGTATATGTCTATGAAATGTATAAGTTGTTTAGCTTGTGCTGTAATGTTTCTTTTCCCTGAAGTGGTTGTATCTTTAGGGTCTAAGATACAGTTGTAGTCACCTGCCATAATAATATGTCCCTCAGATAGTGAAACTATTTGATTCAATATGTGTCTAATAGTATTAGTACCAATACCAGGTAACCAATAGTTGTTTATTAATGTATATAGTTTCTTACCCATCTCAATTACAGCCAAGCAAAGCAAACCTTTATTGTCTTGGTATGTTTTGATTATTCTGATTAATGGCAAAGTTTTGTTCCAAAAAAACTAAAATGCTAATCTTCTCACCAACCTGTAAGTCCACACCCACACATTTCACACTCACATCTAACAATGGTACTCTTATTTCTCCCGACCCAACTACTAAACTCCTAGGAATAACAATTGACAATAACCTCAACTTTGACATGCATATTAACAATACTATAAAAACAGTCAACAAGAAACTTGGATCCCTCTATAGAATTAACCCCTTTCTTACACCAGTAGCTAGGGCTGCTGTAGCTAGAACTCACCTAATCTCTACTCTACTCTATGCCTCACCCATTTATACAAATCTTTCTAAAAACAACCTCAACAAACTAGCAGTATCCTATAACACTATTGCCAGATTTGCTACTGCCTCTCCTTTCAGAACTCATCACTGCCTTAATCTAAAACAACTTGGCTGGCTAGAGTTTCTACACCATCTACAATTTCTCCAGCTTACTATAGCCCACAAAACCCTCTATCAACCCTCAAATACTCCAATACTCTCAAGTCTCTTCACCCCCTACAGTAATCCTATAAACTTATGCTCATCCAACAAACTTCTTTTTAACACTTGCAGATCGAACAACTCAGCAGGTGATACCCTGTTCTGTAATACTGTTGGAAAGCTATGTAATTTACTACCTACTGATCTCACTTCTCTGTCTTCTCTTACACTATTTAAAAAGAAACTCAAATTATATCTCAATACACACTGGTTATGTTCCTGTACTAATCCAGACTAACTTTCTTATGTCTCATTAATAACAACCATTCATCTTTATGTATACCTGCTTATGGTCCTTGCGAAGTGCAGTTGTAGTATTGAAGTTAGTATTGTATAAGAATGTTTATCTATTGCTAGTATTGAAGTTAGTATTGTTATAAGAATGTTTATCTATTGCTATTACAAAAAAAAAAAAGTTTTTCTTTTTTGTTTTATTTCCTAACTGCTACTACTTTCTATATTTCAGTTTGTATATATCTTTACTGTACTTCTTTTTACATTGTATTTTTGCATATGTCTTGGAGCTTTTCTCCCCGGGCCTCTACTGAAAATGGACATATATCCAGTTAGACTAGCCCAGTCAACAAATGTAAAATAAAATAAATAAATAAAAATAAATAAAATAAATTGCTGCACCCCTTTTTTTCATACATTCTGAGCTTACTATATTTTTGTATTTATTTGTATCTAGAAATTTTATAGTATCTTTTGTTAAATGGGTTTCTTATAAGAATACTATATTAGGTTTATGAAAAGCTAGATATTTAGGTTCATAGGTTCATAGGTTTATAGCAGGCTATCTGTTGTTGTGCTTCTGTCCAGCAGTGACACAGAGATGATTCCCGGGGTAAACCATCTGATCCCATCCACAGGTCAAGATTCCTCCAGCATGTCCTATTTATATCCGATTTCATTAGAATTTAAATAAATTACTTCTTTTATACGGATTTTCAAACCATTTATGTTAAGTGAAATACCTTTCAACATAGTCATATTATATAATTGTACCTGAAAGATGTGTTAATAACATATCAATATCATATGTATAATGTGAAAATTACAGCAAAAAAGTGAATTTGTTCCTAGTAAAAATATTAAATCTCATGTCATTAGGAAGAAAATGTATTCCTTGAGCTTTATTCTCTATATTTTATGCTACTCTGGATGTCAAAAAACTCTTCTTTAAAAAAATTATTACATATACTAGATAGAAAAAAACACCCCAACTATCCCCGCCTGGAGTTATAACCTACTAATCCCAATGACATCTGTCACTGAGATGAACCCCTAAACTGTAACAACAGAATTCAAACTCCACTAATAACATACTTTATATATTTTAAGTTAGAAACATTAAGATAACCAATTCTAATGAAATCATTAATTGTAAATATAGTGTTATCTGGAAGGTATGTTCATAGATATCATATCTGAAACCTATGTAACCTAATAGATTCAAAATATGATTTACATTCCAAAATAAGGCAAATGTCTAACAGATTATTTAAAAGGACTAAGTAATTTACCCCACTGCCTTACTATTAACATATATAACAGAGGTTGTGTGTATAAACAGCATTTCTATTAGGTTATCAGATATAATACATTATCCAGGACACGATGTTATTTTTCAAACGATGGTTTGTTTAAATGTAATTCTGTTTTGCATTAACATGTTTGTAACTCTCGTTATATCTCTTCCCTTTATTTAACTTATATACATGAACACGAGATGGAAGAGAGAGAAAAAAGAGAGACAGAGAGAAAAAAATGTAAACAAGGCTAACATGTAGTTAGGATCCCTTGTAAATAATTATATTTAGAATGATTAGAAGACATAAGTGTAATTATAAACAGTATGTCATTTAAATAAACATTGTATCATCCCCAAATGGAATGTAGTCACTATGAACACATGTATATACAATCGCTTTCACTAGTGGCAGAATAAGATATCTATTTGCAAAGTTCTTTTTAGTATACCAATTTTGTTAATCAATTCTTTGCTATGCAAACAAACATACTGAAATGATATGCATAACCTTACTTATGACACTTAAATATAAAGATTGCACAAATTTGTGAAGATATTAACTTTGAGTATGGTAACCATAATCATAGTGTGTAGTGATACTTCAAAGAAATATGAGGGAGAGAAAAAAAATATTTTATATATATATATATATATATATATATATATATATATATATATATATATATATATATATATATATATATATATATATATATATATATATATATACATACATACATACATATACATATAAATATACATACATATACACACGTACAAACATACATACATACATACATGCATACATACATACATACATACAAAAATGAATGTTACCATCAGTATTTACACTTGTAGGGTCTAAGAATAAAGCACATAGATATTTACATTTTAATACTCACATAACCATCTCTTCTCTCACTTCTTTTCTTTTTACATTTTCTTCCTTTATCTGTTCTGTAATCCTTTCTTCAAGTCACAAAAGATGAAGATATTATATTATTGTAATAGGTAATCTTGTCATCGACCATATAAATGATCATTTTAAGTAAATAGTTTAAACCAAGTTACAGTCAAAATACAGTTCTGCACTTTCTGGAAATGTTTGTCGTACTGTGATGACGTCATTAAGCTGCTTCATATCATTGAGGGAGTTCAGAGAGAGAAAAGAGTTGATTCCACAAACTGTAGAAAGTTTTCCAAATGAATAATTAGCTCTTGAGAGCACTGCACGAAGTAAGGAGAATGTTCAAAGTTGTCTCCCTTATTTTTTCGGTGGGAAACAGCTGAGTTACAGTAAAAAAAAAAAACATTTTTATACATGTGAATCAGCATATATCTATTTCCCATACTAGAAACCGCAAAACTGTCATCAAAAAAAAAAAAATTTCAAACAAAGCATGAAAGTAATGTTGTAACTTTTCCTACTGCTCTTTTTTGTCATTTAAAGGCACTATGTTTATTTTTAACTATATATATTCCCTAGAGTTTAGATTAATATATAAATAATAAGCCTTGTAATAGAAACACATATAACATCTCCCAGCTTCTCAGAGCTTATGTATGCATCGGCATTTAAACCCACAGATACTACACTACCTTCCCAACATTTACCTATCCTGAACAAATGTATATCATGTATATATTTAATAATTACATTGTGAATTCTTGTTCTACTCTGAGGGTGTAACACAGTTTATGTTCAGTGCTGACCAGTACTGTATGATTAGAAATGAGATGGAAACTGTTATATGAATATGTTATTCTCTATGACTTAAATAAAGTACAATTAGAAGAGAGAAGAAGGCTTTGAATATGTTATGCATTGTTATTACTTTGAGTTTAGAGTGACATATATAATATGCTATCTATACAGTAAATTATATGTATATAAAAAAAACTTTTTTTCCTTTTCTCCCCCCCCCACCCCTATCCTCCATTTTTCTTTACTTTATATTTTCCAATATATCCCTTCATTTTATCTTACATAGAATATTCAATATTTATAACTGTATATATTATAGCTGTGTGAAATTAAAGTATAATATACAGCTAAGTAGTAGGCTATACTATGAAGCAGATACTGAGGTAATGCATTTTTATATGGTATGCTTACTTATATAAAATGAATACTTAAAGTGTTAATTATAAATATATTGATGGTAGATTAAGTATGTTATATTACATCAAATTACGTTATGAATGAAACATTATATATATGCAGCATATAAAAAGCAGTGTAGATCTTACCTTGTATTTATAACATTTTAAACAGACTTGTTAATAAAAGCATAATCCACAATAATAGTTTGTTTTATAAATAGTCTATATTTCTCATTTATTTTTTAGTCTCTTTAGTTTTTCAGTAGATTTCCATGTAATTTTAGGTTAGCCCCCCTCCATCTCTTCTATTTTTTCCAGTAATTTGTGTTTTTTAACATATGTCACAGCAGAATCAAGAAACTCAAACAATGAAGGTCCATCAGGAAGAAAAATCTTCAGCCTTGCTGGAAACAAGACATGAGTTTTAATCTGTACCTTTCTCAGTTCTTTAATTAGAGGTAAAAAAAAAATTATTTTGGTAATTACCATTGTTGAATAGTCATTATCGAAGCAAATAATAGAGTCATTGTATTTTAAAGGTGATTCTGACCAGGCTGTTTTTAGAATTCAGTCTTTATCTGAAGATGATAGGAATTTTACTATGACAGAGCTAGGTTGTTTCCTGTTGGTACTGTTTCCTGATGTGAGAGACCGATGTGCTCTCTCTATACCGAAAGATAAAGCCTCTGGTAAATCTAGAAATTTTGGCAGCCATGAGTTAAGGAAACTTGACATATTGTTTCCTTCTGTATTTTCTTGAAGACCAAAAATCCTTATATTATTCCGGCATGATCTATTCTCTAGATCATCCAGTTTATGTTGTAATGAAGTATTTTGTTTAAGCAACAATTCTATGTTGTTTTCATTTTCTAGCAATCTTCCATCAATGTCTGTTAATGATTCTTCAATACTAGTAATTTGAATTTTTTGCTATTTTAGATCCTACTGAAGCATATCCATCTGCTTGGTAACTTTTTCTTTAAAGTTGTCTATTTTACAGTCAGTTATATCAATCTAAGTTGTGAGGTCTTGAATAGTTGTTATTAAAGTCTGTAGTTCCTTTTTTATACTGGAGTCCTGGTTGTTTGCCTTAGTATAACTCATGCTGAAAATCTCCCAGAAGTGAAGTATTTGTTCAGATGAAGGATTTGACTGGAAATTATAGCCAATTTCGATTTATAAGTAGATATTCCTGAAGAGAATGTTGAATACTATCAAATTCTACAAAAATAAATCCACTTTTTCTTGATATGAAATACATTTCCATTGAAGATATAGTTTCCTTAGTGGAGCTTATGAAATCTGCTGCTACATCATGACCATGCTAGCCACGCCTCCCAACATTATTCTTTTCTGAACAATTCCATATACTTAGACACACACACACACATGCACGCAGTTCCATATACTTAGACACATGCACACACACGCATACACATGCACACATGCACACTTGTGCATGTGCGCGCACACACACACACACACACACACACACACACACACACACACACACACACACACACATGTAATTAGCTTTGTAAAAATGTATGAACAGTGAATGGTCAACAAACATATTTTACTGTCTGCACTCGATGTATATATAAGCAGACACAACATGCCATTGTTAAGGTTAAGGTTATTATTCAATTATTAAATAAAATAATAACATGAGTATCTAACCCATAGTCAAGAGAGCAGTATGTACAAAATCCACTGAATTATCCCCATGAGCTAATTCTCACAGCAGCTAAAACCTGGTTATAAAAATGCATATGATATATATGGGTCAAACAGATGTCTATAAAATCCATAGGAATACGAAGAAATACATATAATATTGGTACTTATTGTAGGGAGCTACTAGCTATCTCTGCACCTTGCTGACTGTCCTTTTAAAGCTTGTCTGCATCCCTACAATGCAATTAATCATAGCATTGGTGAACCTGCACTCCAGTGTGGTAGATCCCCATCCTCTGTCGACCCCCCCCATGATCCGTTTCCATAAGTCAATCATAGCAAAGTTCCAGAGGTTGGCTCCCATCCTCTGCTCCAATCCATTGTATATGGTGAACATCTGTGGCATCTCTCATTGGTCCGGTTGGGTGCAAGGACACAATGCAGCCTCCTTAAAGTCACCATCATGATTCAAAATTAGTAGATATCTGGAAAACAGAAAAACAGAAATGTTCACTGAGGTAGCATTCATTTCTCAGTTATTGATGGCCTGATCATTAAATGTACCACATCAATATTTGAAAGAGGCACTGATATAATTTTCTAAGATTGTTGTAAGATAATGGGGAAGTGCCACACATGATACCATTTATTTATATCTATTGGGTGTGTATGCAGTACACCCAGGTCTTTCGGCTCATAGCAGCAATTTATGCACATATGTGCAAATGAGATTCAAAGAACTTGAATTTTAATTAGCCTTATTAAGTATGTATAACACAAATGGCACTTTGAAGCTGTGAGCATGCAAGGTACACTGATTCTTTGAGTCTGAGTGACAGGTGCATTAGCAAGTGATGAAATTTCTGTAGTGGTAATTAGTACATCTGTTAAAGTTAATCATTTCAAAAGGTGCATGTTTAAAGTCATATTTCATCAAAATGTTAATTTTAATAGAAGTTGTTAGAAACTCCTGGAGTCATGTTTTTTGGAAATGTATACATGGAGATGTTGTTCTGTTAAATATTTTTGTTTGGCCTATAGGCAGTTTATAGTTAGACTTCCACTGCAAATGATAACAGTGTATAGAGGAGGCTTTATCTTTACACAAACTAGGCAGCATTTTAGATCATTCATCACAGACATAGCAGCAGCATCCCACTGCTCACTAACTGCAATTTAACACCAACAGACAGTGTAATACTGCTTATGTAATCCAATGAGGGTGCCGACAGAACACATAAAGGGGTGAGGTGGAGAAGGGCCCTACCTTTGAACAACTATTAAGGGCCCCTTCTTCCACCCTACATCATGTCAGTTGTAGGGCAGGGGGCAATGCAATCTGTAGTGCTAAATAGAACTTCTCACCCCTTACCCTGATCTCATATAACCTCCCACCCCATTCTAACTGTCTGGTGACCTTACTCAAATCCCACTCCCCAATCTCCAAGCTTAAAGGCACAGCCCAATGACAAACTATCCTACCAGGCAAACTCAGTTTAGGAAACCTGCTAGCTGTGACATAAACTTTTGCTTAAGTTGTATGCAACTAGGCCCTTTAAAGCAAAATATAATTGAAGAGCAGAGAGAAAGAAGTCATCTGACAAATTACAGCTAAGTTTTTTTTACAGTTAAGGTAATACTTTAAATTCATAATTTTTGTCCAGGGAAAATCCTCTTTCTTTCTTTACTCATAGATGTGATGAAGTAAGCACAAAAGAAAAGCTCCTTTAAATTCTGTCTGTTAGTTTTCATGACAATATGTATGACAAGGACGTTTTTCAAACATAGGTCATATTAAATTTCTTTAACTTATTTGCAGAACTCAGACACTGTTACAGAAGTCATTTGAACTATTGGCAGCTATGTTATGGTTATGCTGAAGTACTCAAAGCTTTAAGTGAATAGTCATTGTATGCTACAAAAAGCAATTTTAATATATTTTTTATGGTACATTTTATAGTTTCCAGTAGCTTAAATAGAAAATAAATATTTAAATGCGATACTTTGGTAAGAGTGGAAGAAAGATGATAATTTATATACTTACATGTGAACATCTTTACAGACATAAAAAAGTTAATAGCATTTTTAAACATACTAGATCATGCATCAGTTTTAAAAACTGGCTTGATGTTTATGTTAGAGCACTCGGTAGTAGATGTTTGATGAGATGACAATTACAGGGATAATGAGAGAAAGTAGCCTGATTGGCAGGTGTTATTTAATATCCCACCTTCTATCTCTCAAAGATATGCTCAGTTTTAAACCGATCCTTAAATTAATAAAAACTCACACATCAACTTTTATATGTTTATTTTCAAACAGCACTGTATCTGGCATGTTTTTTTAACATACTGTTTTAATATTTTTTTATGCATTTAAATTATTTGCTTGTTTGCTTATTTTATTGACTGATATGAGTTACATGTCTGTTTGTAAAACTATTTAAATCCATTGTGATCCATTATTTTCATATCTGATGTACCCAGGAATTCATTAAGGTTCCAAGTGTGATCCATATGGATTGCATTACAAAGGCTGATCCAGCATGTTACCCATTTGTGATTCAGAAATATGCTACCCATGATGAGATAAGACCTCATTATCAAATAATTTGCATGTCTTCTGAACTGCAGTTATTATCTTAATTTGCAGACCATGGCTGATCTGCACATCATGGTAGTAACCTGCCACTCATGTAGGCAGTGGAATCACACCTCCAGTCAATCTCTCATGAATACCAAAGTTTCTGTACCTGTTCCTATACTCCTTGATCCCCATTATATTGGCACTGATGTTATTGCACTATAACGAGTCATCCCTGATAATCTAGGCATTCATCACTCTCTCATCACCCTTACAAAATACATGCCATTATGGCACAGATCCCTGGTTCCCCCACCCCTGAATCTCAATACCACTGCTGGTGCCATCATAACTCTTCAGATAGTGTCTGGCGGTGGTTTTTCCATCTCTTTTATGCTGAACTGTGCCTTAGGTCACCAAACAGAGAAATCCATGGCATTTAGACTGCCACCCTATCCTGATCCCTATTGTAACATTGATACTATCACAGCACTTAAAACATTCCCTGGTTTTTAGTGTATCTCCCTCAACCTTGGTCTCCATAGTAACATTGTTGCTGGTACAGCACTGTATCCCCCACCCCACCCCACATCCCCATACTACTGTTGGTGCCAGTGTGGTGCTGGTATAGCACTGTATCCCCCCACTCCACATCCCCATGCTACTGTTGGTGCCAGTGTGGTGCTGGGACAGCACTGTATCCCCCCCACACCAAATCCTCATACTACTGTTGGTGCCAGTGTGGTGCTGGTACAGCACTGTATCCCCCCACTCCACATCCCCATACTACTGTTGGAGCCAGTGTGGTGCTGGGACAGCACTGTATCCCCCCCACCCCACATCCCCATAATACTGTTGGTGCCAGTGTGATGCTGAGACAGCACTATATCCTCCCACCCCACATCACCATAGTACTGTTGGTGCCAGTGTGGTGCTGGGACAGCACTGTATCCCCCCCACACCAAATCCTCATACTACTGTGGGTGGCAGTGTGGTGCTGGCACAGCACTGTTTCCCCTTACTCCATACCCCCATAGTACCGTTGGTGCCAGTGTAACACTTTGAACATTTCTGCCTGTTGTCTAGTGGTTTCCCCTACCCCTGATCGCCATTTTGATGTCACTGTCATTATGGCACATTTAAAGTAAGCCCTGGTGTCTAGTGATTCCTCCCACTATGTTTGTGTTTGGCTGTTGAACACAGCCTTTTGGTTGTGTTCACTACTGCAACACGGTGAGGATGGCAGTTGTGATCTACATGGCTGAGCACTTTCTTGAATCACTTTGCTGGGTAAATGGCTTTCTAGGGTCAGTTCTAGGGAGAGAGCACATGGCTAATTAGCATATTCCTATTCACCTGGAATGCCTCATTAGCATTCTGCATGGCCTTCGGGCCAGCCCTTTGCCGTGTTGCAAATCTTCATATTAGAAGACTTTGCAGCTCCGTGTAAGAGTGCTTGCTGAATACTAAAAAGGTACTGCAATGTTTTATATGGCAAAAGTCTTTTCATTAAAGAGATGAAAGACTTTACATAAGTTAACTGCAGTGTCTGACATTGTCTGGGGACTTTTTATTTTATTTGGCAACTGATATTAAACTCTAATAAAACAAAGCTATTGTTATTCTCACCTACTCGCAAATCTTCTCAACCTTCATTTACTATAACCTCTAACAATGGGACCATAATTTCACCAGATATGCATACCAAACTCCTTGGTGTTATAATAGACAACAACCTCAAATATGATATGCACGTAAACCAAACTATTAAAACCATTAAAAAAAACTTGGCTCCCTATACAAAAACAAACTTTTTCTCACCCCTCTAGCTAGGACTGTTATTGCCTGTACCCATCTGCTTCCAACTCTACTCTATGCCTCGCCAGTACTCACTAACTTGAACAAAACTGATCTCAGCAAACTCTCTAGCTGCTACAATCAAATTGGCAGTTTTGCCACAAGAACTTCCTACAGGACACACCATTGTCAAAACCTAAACCTCTTAGGATGGCTAGAACTCCCCAGGCTAATTCAATATAATCAATTTACTGTAGCATTCAAGGTTATTAACCATCCAGAAAAAACTCCCTCCCTTAAAAACATTATCTGTCCCAACAAAAACGCTAGACCACTTTGTTCCACTACAAAACTTTTGGTTCAATTTGTTAAAGCTAACAACCTATGTGGAGAATTTTTGTTTGCAAATTCAGTAGGCAGAACCTGGAATTCGCTCCCATCTGACCTTACTCTGAACCCCTCCCTTAATCAGTTAAAAAAAATCTAACCCAGTATTTTAAAACTCACTGATTATGTCCTTGCTCTAACCCTGACTAAAGCCTCATCTACTTCCATATTGCTGCAATTTTTTATTCACAGCAACTAACCTTTAAAGATTTGAAAAGAGGAACTGTAACATCTTTGTAGATACTCTGTATATAAGCTGCACCTGTAGGTTTGATGAGAGGAACTGTAACATATTTGTATATATTTCTGAATATAAACTGCAGTCTTCATAGGCTGGAAATGTGAGGCTGTAACTTGTATGTTAATACAATATGTCTGTGCATATATTGTAACTTGCTTGTCTTTATCTGTTTGCAAGTTTGGAGCTTTTCTCTGGGCCTCTACTGAAAATGGACATGTATCCAGTTGGACTATCCCGGTCAACAAATGTAAAATAAAATAAAATAAAAATAAATAAATAACAGCATTTAACTAGTTAGTTGTACTGCACCTTCTTTTTCTTGCTAATTATAATTTGACTTGTGGTAAGAAGAAACACATGTTTTTAAGATGTTCAAAGTTTGACCACACAAGTTAGAGGCCTATCTCACAGATTTTGTCAGTAAGCATAAAACCATATAAATGAAGGCAGTCAAAAATACTAACCCAAGTCCACAACGACACAAGATAAGGTTCCTCAGCAAATATCACATTATCACATAAACACACTGCTCACATAGGTAGGTCCCATCCATGCCACAACAACACATACTGTATTAAGAAATCAAGTAGAAAAAAGGCAGAGCTCTTAAAGCAAATACAGTCTACAGATAAAACAGGATATACCAGAAAGCTTAGATTCTGGTAACTCTATTGCTAGGCATACAAAATCTACAGTCACCAATGTGGGCAAAGGAATATGTGAATATCAGTTGTCTCCCAGGCTCTGGAATTAGTTATGTCACCATTGCAATTTAGGCCTTGATATATGAGCTGTTAATGAGCTGCTTCCGTATCTAAGGAAAATTCCTTTAATCTTCATTTGCCTACTGTGTGACTTGTAGAAAATCACTTAACCAGACATTTTTAGCGGGTCACAATGAAAGGGGGCAATTTACCTAATAGGATTACTCAGTTAACAACAGTGTAAAATTAAAAAAAAATGTATATATATATATATATATATATATATATATATATATATATATATATATATATATATATATATATATATATATATATATATATATATATATATATATATATATATATATATATATATATATATATATCCTCTTAGAGCATGAAATCTTGACAAAGCCATAAATAATGGGGGGACAAATGCCCAAAACTAGGGACACTTTAAATATTGCTTTACAAACTGGAAAGTTAATCGCATTAGATGTTTTGCATTAGCAGGAATTTTCTGAAGGGTATAAAATCAAGAACTCAAATCTCTGCCATTATTTTCTGACTTAAATCATCAATGATTTGCCAATCATTTGTCAGAAAACCACAATGTTATGAGACACAGGTTGAAAATATGTGGCAAAAATCTGGATATTTTGCAAAAATCAGGACAGTTGAGAGGTATGGTATGACCTTGTTGTTGCTCATGTTGGCATGAACATTTCCAGACAGTCTATGTTGGTGAATATGCCGTAGAGGGAGTCAAGCTCTTTTTGTATGTACTTTAGGAGAAAACATTCCTTCTATTGAACAGTATTCTGCCCTCACCACTCCCAGAGTTAAAATGCAAACCAACCATTACTGGCTTCAAATATTGGCTACACAGAGGGTGTTATTTTTAGAGGGAACCAGTTTGTGACAGCCTTAGAAAACATGATAGACTTATCTTCTTGTTTTGCAATAGTTGAGCTGCATGCTTTCAGATGGTGCTTTAACATACTGGCAAAAGAGTTTTCCACTAGTATAGCACTTTTTAGGTAAAGTGACATTATTACACATTCTTTCCTACAAGTTCTACTCTACTAGGCATCAGGGTGTCTCTGCCATCATAAGATATCTTAGATGTAAAATGTCTTACTTGGAAACTTTCTTTTTTCTGAAGAATATACATATCCGTGTAGTTACTGAAACCTAATTCCAATCTATGGAAAGCAACTTTCTTGGGTTCATATCACTCCTTCAGGACCAATAGTAGCTTTGGGGCATATCTGTGTTTGTTGGAGATGTTATATCCATTCATCTAAGCTGAAATTACCTTAACCTTGATTTAATTCAAGGCTAGCTCACTCCTCCACTCAAAGAAGAAAAAAAAAAGAGAATTACAGGTAATCCTTTGAACCTGGAAGAACACATTGAATACATAAACCTACTCCCTCCCACAGCTAGAAGTCAAGTCAAACACCTTTATAATATCAGTACGCCTGTCTATATAGCCAGCAGCTGTCATGCCAAGGCCATACTCAACATCATGAACTTTAGATCCCTGGGTCAGGTAGTTAGTCTCCTTACTAGAGACCTTATACTCCCAAATATCACTTTAACTAATTCCCCTCCTCTTTGCTCATCTCCCACAAATATTACTTCCATTATTTATTCAATATCACTTAGCTATCCTTTCCATTCTGCCTCTTGTCTGGCCTTCATGGTCACAGTAATCCATCTTTATTCAGAAGCCTGGGGAAAAACATCCTATTAAACTGTAATTTTTCCTAAAAAAAACGTAAAAATCCTAATTACTTTGACTCCCCGGATGCTGACCCTCCAGCTTAAACCAAGGAATTGTATGACTTTTCTGACACCCATACACTGATTCATTAATCAAGAAGCCTCAGTTCTCACCACTAACACCAGTAAGGGGCATCCACATTGGGAGGATAACAAGTACACACACAGTAAAGTACAATTTACCTTAAGAGCACACAGAGATCATAGTCAGTCTGTGGCTGGATTCTTCCTTTCTCTCCAGATCCCCAATAAGACTACCCACTGGCACAGCTATAGGATTAAGATCTCAGCCAAGTGGTCAGGCCAAAACCTCCAACACCATCTCTGTCCAACCAGTGCTTCATGTCCTTGCCCAACTAGCTGATACACACACACTTTGAGATTTGATATATATACAAACACACAGACACTCCTGGGGAAGGCTGGCAAAGGTTCACTAGCTATGCCCCCTTTGACCCAGACTATAAGGTAGTACCAACTGCCACCAACCACTACTTATCAGCTACTATAAGTCCCTTCACAAAGGGTGTTCAATTTTACTGTGTAATATTATTATTATCCAATTGGTAAGTGTGACTGAGTCATAAAGGCTATTTAGGAATGGCTGGTACAGTATCACCAAATACATGCAAGTACACTGAGAGCTTACATTATCTCTAGACTAAACAGCAACAGTTAGAAGGTTTAAAAATATTTAATAATAAATAATAAAAACACCAGGCAGTACTCATCAACTGAACACAGTGATAATAGAGAGTTAAGAAATCAAGGGAAAATACTTTAAAACAATATTGTAGGATAGTCTGACATAAATATAGAAAATAGCTACACTAATCTGGCTATATTGCGATCTATCTGTAAAAGAAATACAAAGTTCTAAATAACTTTAATTACTGAGCAAAGCAAGTGCTGGTGAGTTGTCAGATCTGAAGATGAATGCAAAATGCTAAATATTTCTCTCTGAGAAAGTTTTAAATTGATATACATATTACTGCTGAGTCCTTTCAGATTACATCATTCTTGATACTTCTATTTAAGTTTCCAGGCCAAAAGAACTCAAAATTTAACATGTTTATGTTAAGAGTGCTTATCTTTCAGAAACTGACAATTCTCTCTTTGAAGCTTGCCTAAGCTGGATGTCGTAAAACAATTACCTTGGAAACCTAGTGGTTTGTCTCAAGACAATAGAAAGAAACCCCTAGCTTAGACATCCTGTCTCCTACATTGAGATAAACTGTCTTTATAACACATCGTAAAATTCTTTATTTATCAGCTTATTTTCTTTGAGTTTGCCAGTTAACTCTGTATGTCCCAGTTTTCTACCATGAAAACATACATTACATAGGCATAGAGTTTACACACATTTCTTCTGGTGCACTGTGGTTACATTTTTGAAGCTCAGCACATAAAAGTTTTCTTACATTTGTAACATTTGTAAAACATGTCGTGGATCATATTAATATTTACAATGACCTAGAATTAATTACAAAATTGTATCTAGCCAGGCTGGCAGCCTTCATAACATCTTATATCACTGTATAGAGAAACTTGTCCCTTCTTTCTTAACTCATTAGCCCCAAGTACCTTCTCATGGCGCCTGTGTGCTCAACACCGAGCACGCCATGAGAACATACAAATTGCAAGGCATTACCTCCGCGTCCCTTCCACAAGCGAGACTCCAGATTGTAGTTCACCTTAATGTAAAACAAGCTGAAATTGTAACAGAATGTGTAATTTACCTTCTGTAGTTACGATTCAGCTTGTTATTACATTAAGGTAACATTGAAGATTTTGTATAAAATTGTGTTTGAAAATTCTTCGTAAAGCAAGTGGTAGCAGCCAATCAGATTCTTGCAATCCAAGCCACCACTTGCATAACACCTCCACCCCCAAACCAAGTTTCTTTTGTCTTCTCTCAATAAAAAGAGGGTCCAGCAGCAGGTATTTCTTTTATTTTTCCAAAGATTTGGATATTTAACCTGCCGCTGGATCCTCCTATTTTGTCTTACTAGCATTCAAAGTTTTCTCGGCTCGCAGTACTGTCTGTTCCCGGTCAGCTTGGCTCTTTTTTGTGCCTTCCGGTAAGGACATGTTTTTTTGTTTTCTAATGTGTTTGGTTTACACACTGCCTTTTCTTTTTTGAAAATTATTATGCCACCTACATATATCTTTGCCTACATGTTTTAGTCAGTTGTCCATGCTCTACATCTCCCATTTATTTCCCACCATTTTACTTTTTTCTCATGATTTTATTTCAAGACCACAGTTTTATAAGTCGCATTTGCGCTGTTTTTTGACTTCATCCAATTTCCGGATTTACGGCAAGTAGCGTAGTCCTGTATCTATTGAGATTTCTTATTATGTCATGAATAGAGCCGTTTCTAACAATATGATAACCCGTATTTTTTATTAACCCGTATTTTTTATATGATTCTTTATTTGTTTTTTTACAGGGTTTGCTATTGAAATTTAGATACATCCCTCGTGCTTATCATTTGACTTGCCTTTGTTTCGTGATGGTTTCTGTTTCCGATGAAAGTTGATCACTTATATATTTCAAGTAAAAAGAAAACCAACCGGAGGTTCCACTAGCTCAGCCCTCAAGACAAATCGAAAGTCCACTGGAAAGAATAAACGCAAAAAAACAGAGTTCATGTAAAGATTCTCTTTGCTTAGGTAGTTCACACTGTATGTAAAGCCAAAATAGCAAGCGTGTGCAACTGGAACAAATCCTCTTTATTTTCACACAAAGCAAATAAAAACAAGAATCTCAGGATTTTTCAAGATCCAATCGATTTCCAGTGGACTTTCGATTTGTCTTGAGGGCTGAGCTAGTGGAACCTCCGGTTGGTTTTCTTTTTACTTGGTGTTGTTCTATATATATTTCATCATTGTTCTTTCTGGATAGAATAGACATAATGTACCAAGAACGATGTCTCTATGCTAGTTTATGTGCGATCCATATAGAGACGCACTTGTATATTACAATGCTTCCATGTGCTCTTAGCTTATAAACTCAATGTTTATGTTGGAATTTACCCTTCTAAATACCTTACACAAATTAAAATGCCTCAAAAATTCCTAACTAAAAAAATATCTGGTTTAACTCACTTAACCTACCCCAACAGACCATAAACTGTATCCTGCTACTCAGTCTTCTACAGGGTCCTGAGAGGCAATCTTTGCTTAGCATTTTCTGTTGTCAAAGATCCCCTAATTTTCAATCTACTTTATTTCCACAGATAAAATAGCTCAACTAACTGCTTCAAGGACATACACCTCCACTGTAAAATCGGCAATGTCTGTTGGCACAATGGATTTCTTATCTAATTTGTCCTTTACCTTTGGAATATACTTCCTCTGCACAAAAAGCGGAGTACCTACCTAAAAATTTAAAAAAATGAACCTAAATGACTCAGTGGGTAAATATAAAGTCATGTCTGGTATTAATTCTAATGATCTCCTATCCAGAATGAACTAGTCTATCCTTATCATTTCAAGCCTGGTCAGACTAAGATTCTCAATGGCTCTCCAGCCTTTATCTTACTATAATCCATGGACCTGTATGTTGCCATATAGTTTTGCTTTCACTGCATTACTACAACTACAGAAAGTAACACATTTTTATATTTTTATCAGTTCGTGGATACTACGTAACCTCTACTCAGGAAATTTGTATGCAGTTTGCACAAATCAAAAGGAACATATTTTCTGTGAAGAGCATTCTACAATGCCATGTGCTTTTTTACATTTGAGAGATAAACGCTACCAATTTTCTTTTCTGATTTAATACTGCTTAAAAATGTTAACAGATAAAAACTTTACTGAGTGTTGCATAATTTGGATTGTTGTGATTCAGTGAAGTTATGTCAACATATACAGCTGTCCTCCTGGAAAATTGTAGTACCAAGTATGACGGCTAACTATTCATCGGCTTCAAAGATGTAGAGTTGCCTTGGTATAATATAAATAAAATAAGATGTATATTTAGTAGACTTCATCTTGCACTGGGTAAGAATGATCAGGGGAAGAATGATTGGATAAAAAGTTATTAGCTGCTAGAGAGATAACTGGAGAGATGCTTGGGATGCTCAGCTGGTAGAAAAAGGTACAATATTTTGATCAAGTGTCTGGGAAATGTTTTTTTTTTTTTTGCTTTTTTAGAAACCTGGTTCCATGGCAAATTACAGTTTCACAACAAATTTTACATAGATTTTTTATTAGATTACAGAATAAAAGTAATGGATTAAACCAGATTGTTAAGCTATTTACTCTTCCTGCAGGTAGGCACTTATAAGTAATAAAGATACAGATCTTTGGACTAGACACAAAATAAAATAGTGAATAACCAGTACTATCAGAGGTGTATTTTGTATCTTTAGACGAATAAGTGGTTCAATGGACAAACTACAAAGAGAAAATGCAGACAAAAGACCTTTAGTTAAGAGGTGCAGACAAGCTTGAGTATAAATTGTCACGAGCTTCTGAAATGTGCATAATGAGGAAACAGTCAAAAAAAGCAGTGCTTCATAATGGCCAGAAAGAGCTGTAGATTAAAAAGAAACAGTTGTCACAGGGTCAGAGCTGAAATGAATATATACTGAGCGGAAGCCAACAGTGATGAATTTTAAATGTTCACATGTTGATACTAAGCAAGCAGTCACAAGGACCATTAAGAGTCTAGATAAATAAGTTCCTTGAATTTTTGTGTAATTCAGTAGTGCTCTATACAAAATAACCCATAGAGAATTAATGACTTCCAATCCAATTATTGTGATTAACATCGAAAATGTTAGAGTACTGCTTTGTTTGAAATGTAAGGGAAGCGTTCTCCTACAGGTATGGAATACAGTGAGTTAGATACTTATCGTGCCAATGAGACTCATTTATTTGCTGATGTAGAGTAAAATCCTTGGTACAGATATCTGAGGAGCCATTAGTTCTGCAAACTTGAAGGAGGGTGAATAATTAGGGATCTTTCATGTCTTGAAAAGCAAGGCAGATTTGTCTTGAGGGCTGAGCTAGTGGAACCTCCGGTTGGTTTTCTTTTTACTTGGTGTTGAAAACTCAATGTTTATGTTGACAGCTTGGGTCTGTAGATTCAGATTGAGCTTTATTTAGCCCTAGGGTACAATGCGCTTAATGTTTACATAATTTAATGTTACCCTAGTAAGAGCATCAGAAATAAAGGTAGCCATAAAAAAATGGATCTATACTGCTGTAAAAATAATGGTTTTCTTGGACGTTAGTTATAACAGAAGATAGATCTGTTTCTGTATAGTCATATTTAGATATGCTGCCGATATATTTAACTCCGTATGAATTACAGAAGTCGTCATTTCTGGACACATTGCAGATGCTGCGAAGTACGCTTTTGACTAACATCAGAGGCATATTAATTTCATGAACTTTGATCATACTTTGACTTAGGAATAGGGTCAATTCCGGTCATGATGCTAGAAACCCAAAAGACTTGGAGAAATGAAACTGAGTAAACATAAATTTACTTTATCAGGATATTTACCGTTTCTTTCATCAAGTAGCAGATATGTGCATTTAGGATCAACTACAAATTAAAATTTGTAAACTTCTCACAGTGCTGAAAAAGCTAACGCAGATCAGTAGAACATTGGTGGATGGGATGGATGTGAATCTTAACTCTATATTTCCGTTTACTTTGCCATATAGTAGAATCAGACTAACCCTTCAAGTTGACCATTTTTAAAGTTGTGTTTCCACCTGCTGTTCTCTTTAATTGTAATACAAGTGTGGAATGCATAAAAGTGTGAAAAAATGAAGTATGTCAGTATGTATTCATACACAACACACACACACATACACCTACACCCACATATATCTATATATATATATATCTATATATATATATATATATATATATATATATATATATGGACAAGGCAGTTGGGATCGAAATCTTTTTATAGCTAAGTAGTTTGTGTGTGAGGCTGCATTGTTGGTGGATAGCGAGGTTTCAAGACCGAGTCATTTTGCCACCTGTTCACTGTTATTTTTTAAGTTTTCAAGGCTGTTAGACATTGAGGTATTCTTCAATTGTTGGCGTGTTTTTTTTTTTTTTTGCCTGGTGGGTAGTAGGAGCATTGATAGTGAGTACCAGGATTTTCTTGTTGTGTTTATGGTAATAATTTGTGGAGGGCCGACAAAGAACCTGCACCCACTATTGTTTCTTCTTTTATTTTCCTATGTGGCTGAATTTCCATCTTCTGTGGTTATCATCTTGAAAATAAAGTGCCATATATTGAGGTGTATTTTTTGCAAGGGACGTGGATACTACTGATTGGTGACTGGTAAAAATCTTTTTTGCTTCAGGCAAGACTTCAGGCCCTTCAGAAAATGTATGCTAATGTAAAACCTGTTAGTCTTATCAAATTTGTAAGTTGATAAGAGCAGAATGTGTCCAGATTAATCACACTAAGAAAGTGAGATGTATGCATTATTATCATTGGTTTTGTATTATGAATCTTTAATGTTGTTTTATAATGATAATTGATAAATGAGGCAGTTGGGAGCATGCAGTATAGGACATTATTAGTGTTTCTTTTCATTATTAAATGCCCATAATAGACCTCTTGGGAATCTTGTAGAATAGGAGTGTTTTCAAACTTTCTGTGATCTGTTGTGCTTGTTCTGTAATAACCTGTTGGTGGTTTACTTGCAGTTGCAGTGCTTTGTATGGCTAGTTAGGGTCTTCCCTGAAATGTATGTATAGTTTGTTGCTGAAGTAAAGTAAATGCATGCTATTTTTCTTTATTCACTGGGTGGATGGGTGACCCAGCAGTACACCATTTTCTGGCACAACCAGATTAATGCATGAAATGCCAACAGCAAAGTTTAGATCTCCATTACCAACTGTTTGGTCATTTGGAATGTATGTTGTCATCTAGGCTGACTGACTGGATTGGTACATGCCCCAAAGACATTTTGGAACAAAAAAAACACTGGTTATTGGAAGCTCTGTGACATCAGAATAAACACAGAAGAGGAGGAAGGGAGAGGGGGTGTAAAACTTGTATCCTATTTTTCTTGAAACGTCATTTAGCCATGGTCCTGTATATCTCGTATCTGTGTAAATTAGAAGTTATGTACCTACCATAACGTTCCATGTTAGTTGTCTTCTCTCGCCTTCTTTCTTGCTGGATGGGCTGCCTCGAGCTGTTAAAAGTGACTCTCGAGCTTAGCAAGTGCCGAGTCGGAGCCGAGGATCAGCTCCGAACCCATCCAGCAAGAATGAAGGCGAGATTGACAACTTAACATTTACTGGTTTTCTTATTATTGTTATTCTTGGTAATGTTCTGTAGTCCCATAATGACATAAAAGTGGCTCATATCATATGGGACTGTAGCTATTGTATACAGGCTTTATTTTTCTTCACATGTGGCAAAATTAGCAAATGGGAAGCTACCGTTCTGTAAGTAATGAGGTTTCCTAGTTATTACTGCTACTTATGAGGAGTACACCAGTATATCAGTTGTGGTATAATTTTAATTGTTGCAGTTTTTTGTATAAGCAGGTCAGAAAGGGAGGGGAACTTCATTTGCGTAGTAGATGTGCTCATTTTTTGAGATGAGTACCTTTATGTAGTAAAGGTGGTCATTGTAGTGGTCTGTTGTAATCACTTTTTGCTTGCTTATAATAATACTTCCGCAGATTGGTCATTAATTAATAATTTGATTACTGGTGATATGGTGTTATAGGATCTTGAACTGCTTTTATACATGGCCTTCATTGTCTACTTTATATTTTTAGTTAACATAATAGAAATTGTATTTTTTTCAGTTTGGGCATGGTATTGGGCATTATATGGTTGTAATAATGTTTGGTGTTTGGCATTAGATTAATTTAAAGTGCCTTTATTGGTCATAATACCAAGTTAGAGACTCTTTCAGTTTGTCATTTTGTAAATTCTGTTAATCAATTATTCCAAATAGACTTTTGTGATGGCTTGCTTTTCTGGGGATACTATTAAGATTGTTTGAGACTTTGCTGTACACACTGAATGATTTTGTTGGATTAGTTCTTTCATATAGCTTGCTCGCATAAAGCTCAAGTATGGCTATCTACAGTATTTATTTAGTCTCTGTTTTTTATGAGAGAACATAGCTTTCTACTAGTGCTGATCAGAGATGCCTTCTCTTTATGGGATTTTGCTCTGTCGTGCAGTAGTTTCCTTTTGTTGTACAATTTGTTTATGGCTGGGGTCCACCAGACAGGACGCCTTCCCTTGGTGGAGAGGGTCTTGGTTTTATTTGGGATTGCATGATCCATGCATTCTTGGAGATGTACGTAGAAAGCATTTGTGAAGGATTCTGCATTGTGGGATGTGGTTTCCACTGGCCCAGTCAGATTAAAGGATACTATCTCAGTTATAAGAAGTGTAAAGTCGGCTTTTGAGAAGTTTTTCACTGTAGTCAGGTGTTGTGGGTGGAGGTGGGATCTGTATATCCAGGGATCTGTATATCCAGGGTGATTAGTTTGTGGTCAGATCTCACTAGTGAGGGGTATACTTCTGGTGTGGAGCACTTTGTCCCCATGTTTGTGATTATCAGGTCTAGTACAATATCTCCCCTTTTTTGTAGAGGTGACTAGCTGTTCCATTGCATTTGAATTTATGAATTCCAGGAACCTTTGGCCTAGGGTGTTAGTAAGTTTGTGATTAACTGTACTACTTAGACCTATTGCTTCATGTCATGATTGAAAACAATTATGCATTTATACTGGGCATGAGTCTACTCTATGCTACAAGAGAAACACGCTCATTTCTAGACTCCCTGAAATGTGAATAAAGTCAGAGCATTCTGGTTGCTGGTTAGTATCTTACCAGGGCATCTTTTTTAATCTTTTTTTAATAGATTTTTTTACCTGAATTTAGAGAAAGCCAGCTCACCTAAAAGTATTGTCACTTCTATTGTGACTTCTAGGGTTGCTGATCTGAGTGAGCAGAACGGTGCGGTTATAATACATTTATCATTTGTTTAGATACGAAGATCAGAAGTAAAGCTTAGATGCATGTAGTGCAAACATTTTTTAGATTCAATTAAATTAAATTACTAAAGGCTATACTGATCTGTTATTTTTTCTTAATTTAATGTCTGTGAAAGAGTATTTAGCTATGCTAGTAAGTAGAAGTGCAGAAAAAATATTTCTGATAGCATTATAGCATGGCTTAGTTTGATTGTTTAAGAGGAGGGCAGGAAGGATTTCATTTTGCAACAAAGCCCTAGTCTTGAATGCATGGATGAAGATGGGCAGATAGTGGGTTTGTTCTTTTGCAGGTTACTGTAATTTTATCAGGCCAGTTGCTTCACTATAAATGTATTTGATTTGATTGACTGTATTTCTCCCCTTTTGTTTGTTCTTGGAGAAAGAAGTATTCTGAGAGGGAGACAGAGGAAGCGGAAGGGAGATAAATGTACATCGGTGATGCAGTCTTAGGTAGTACTCAAAACAACATGCATTTATCTGATTTCATTTGCAACCACCCCCAAACATAGTTTATGGAGGTACACTATACAAAGCCATGCTGTTCTCACCAGAGCACAACACACTTTCCCACATGTGATACTGTGAACTGTCTTTATTTTCTAAAGTGTAACTTACCACTTATTTCCAAACAGTTTTAGGAGGGAGGACTGAACTCACTTTGGGTACAGTTGAAAGGTATGGAAGGAGATATTGAAATGTTTACAGTTTGCTTGCTAAACTGTGACTGCTTTGTATTGTCACAGATATTCACATTTCTAACCAAATTACATACCTTGAACTGCTGGTTTATTTGCTTTCCATAGCATTTCTCATAAGCTTTATCTATCAAACAGCATAGAAGTGTATATAGAAAAACAACATGTCTTTCTAGAATCCAACCCTGTAACAGAACCTGGACTTCCTCTATGTATTTTGGAGAGAGGGCCTTCACCCTGACTTGAATGGATTTTTTGTGATTATAACAAAAGGTAATAGTCTTTGACACCCATTTGAAAATGATCATTTTCAAAACACTGTCCATTCCTACCATCACAATAAATAAACAATTGCTCCAGATATTCTGAATGATTTCATTTTGCCTAGAAGTTACCCATGTTATTACTTGCTGACTACTACCCGCATGGAGCAATGTTATATTTTGGGAATTTTTCTGGCCTTTGTCAGTAATGTGTGCAACTTGTGTGGGAGGAAGGGCTAAGTGTTATACTATTTTACTGGATTACTGTCTTACATAACAGCTGCACAAGGAGATAATGATTACCTACTCAACAGGTGATGTGCAGCAATTATCACCTGTGTCAGAGCATGCATACCTTTCCAGTAATGAAAGGCAGGTCATTATCACCTTAGCAATAAGTCAGTTACAATATAGCACGGAGTCATTATCACTTTTCAGGTAAAACTATCAGGAGCTGTCACTGTTATTTATGTAAGTGCAGCTCGTTATTACATTGATGAATGCACAAGGCAGATTGTGTTTTTTTTTCTCTGCTTCTAGTCATTGCAAGCCACCCCCTTCATTCTTCAACTACCTAGCCTCTGAAACCCCTTATTTTATATATAATAGCTATCTATATGTATGTGTATATATATATATATATATATATATATATATATATATATATATATATATATATATATATATATATATATATATACATATATATATAGTGTGTATGTATATATATATATATATATATGTATGTGTGTATGTGTATATATATATATATATATATAGATATATATATATATATATATATATAATGTGTATATATGTATATGTAATATATAATCTATATATACACACACAGACATATATATATATCTGTATTTTCACGAGTAACATACAGATATAAGTATCCATTTTATTAATGTAGTTCATATCTTTGTGAATTAATGTAACTGAACCACATATAATGAAACAGTTGAATGTGTCAAACTATCACTACATACTGCATGTTGTGTTGCTTTTCAGCTGCCTCTGTGCAGGTGAGTAACATTATATTCTATACCATTGTGTTTTTCAGCTTTGCATTCACCCGACATCACACCTCAGTGAAGATGCCATCTGCTAAGAAGTTAACCGACGTTTACGTGGGCGAAGATACTGATTCTGACAGTAATACCAGTGGGTCCGAAATGGAATTGGATCTTGATGCACAGCATAAGCCAAACCAGAGTGAGGATGACGATTATGATGCCGATGATTATATTCCACTGGCACGTCTGCGTGAGAAGGCTATTACTGCTGATAAAGATGCCCCTGTCCCAGCGATTCCTGACAGACCCCTACCCTCTACCCCCGTGCTCACTACTCTTGATGAAACTGACCACGACAGTGAGGATGACATGCCACTAGCCCAGCTAAGGTATGATGGCACACACAATAGTGGTCATCAACTTGAATCAGATTTTGACAGAGAGGATGAATTGCCTCTATCTGAGTTATGGCAAGGACGTGGCCCGAGTGACAGACCTTTGCAGTCCTCCATCGCCCAAGCCAGGCCTAGTGCTGAAGAGGAAGCGGATATGCTTCCTACTATACATGAGTTCAGGCGTAGTCCACAGCAGGTTTATTCAGATGGAGAAAGTCCACTGGATCTGAGCTGAAGTAGCTCCTTGTCAAGCAAGATCTGAGTGTGCCGCAATATGGAATTTGTGCGAGTACTCCACTCAGAAGTCAGTACAAACCAGTGGGTAATGTAACTGATCACAGGGTACCATCTCTTAAACAACCAGTAGTTTCCATTCAAAACTGTGGTAGGCTAATGAAAAAGGCACGGCGATCATGCCCACCACAAAACTTATCATGGGAGAAATGCCTAACACCAGTTCACATCGATGATTTTGTGTGTCCAGTCGGCCCAGTCACCAACCTGGACTCAGACAGCACAGAGGTGGACTTCCTCAATTTGAAGTTCCCAGAGGAACTGTACTCGCTTATTGCTGATGAAACTAACCGCTATGCTGCACAAAGGCAGGCTGCAGCAGGCAAGGTTGATAAGCGGTGGAGTCCAGTTTGTCCTGGAGACATACGCACATTTCTAGGTGTCAGAATATACATGTCTATTGCACATGTTCCAAAATACAGGCAGTACTGGGAAATGCACCATCTGTATGGTCATTTCCCAATAGCAGAGTACATGACCCGGGAGAGGTTTGAAAAAATTCAGCAGTATTTTCACTGCAATGACAAAAACCTCAGACGACCACAGGGTTGTGTGGGTCATGACAAGCTCCATCATGTACGGCCAATACTGGATGCCGTACTTCATGCATGTAGGACACAGTATAATGTGCATCGTGAGGTGGCAGTAGATGAAGCCATGGTCGGCTTCCGTGGACGTCTGACATTTAGACAGTTTATGCCTGGCAAGCCGGAGAGGTATGGCATTAAGGTATGGGTGCTAGCTGACTCACATAATGGTTATGTGCATGAATTCCAGGTATACACTGGAAAGGCAGAGCAGACCACAGAGGTTGGACTGGCACACAGAGTTGTGGTCAACCTAACACGGGGGCTGATTGGAAAGAAGCATCACATTTACTTTGACAACTTCTTCTCATCTGTCCCTCTGCAACAGCAACTGCTGCAGGACGGTCTGTACTGCTGTGGAACCATGCGCACTAATAGGTCTGGATGGCCTGTAACATTCAACCGACAAGCCATTGGTAAAGCACCTCGAGGGTTCTACAAGCAGCTGCAGAGTGGACCATTGCTTGCAACTGAATGGAAGGATAGCAACCCAGTATTTCTGCTGTCAACTAATAGTAACCCAACCTTGGCAGTCTCCAGCATACGCAGGAGACAGCACGATGGAACAAAAGCTGCAGTGCCATGTCCACCAGTTGTAAACATGTACAACACATATATAAATGGGGTGGACCGAGCAGATCAGCTCAGGACGCAGTATCCAACTGCTCAAAAGGCAAGGAAATGGTGGCTGTACTTGTTCTGGTTCCTATGGGATGTGGCCATAGTGAATGCTTACATTTTATTCCGTGAGAGTGCTAGCCACCGGCAGCTTTCACGTTCTGGCCATTTTATTGCGGCAAGCCAGTTACAGTTTAGAAGACACCTAGGCATGCACCTCCTGACCACCTACAAGAAAAGGAAAAGATGCATAGAGATTACCATCCCAGAGCCCATGACACGATTTGAAGAAGGATCACACTTTCCAGTGAAATGGCGGAAGGCACGATGCAAAAACTGTGCCATCAAGGGAACACATGCTGAACCATCATGGGGATGCCCGACCTGCAAGATTAACCTATGCATGGAATGCTTTGGTGAGTACCATGGCCATAAGAGTCTAGCAGACTGCTGACAGCAGTAAGATGTGCAGATCACACTATACATCAAAGTTGTGACCAGGCTGTTGGGTCCATTGCTGAATGGGCACATGTAAAGAGAAAAGGCAGAGGTAAGGCAGACTGCTGACACTGAAGGAGGTCATGAGACCATAGTGGTATCAGCAGTCTGAGTGGGCAGCCGGCACAGCTATGGGACACTACAGATAACCAACATCTGGAGCCCCATGCCTGTCCTTGGCATATTAGTGGAGCGGCGGTCCTTACCCTGCTTTTTCTCTTTACATGTGCCCTGGCTGTGCACCCTTCTCAGTGTCCACCCATGCTTTATTTCAGATAAGGTAAGACTGCCTTCTGCTGTTCTGGGAGTCACTGGAAAGGGAGCAGCCAAAAACCTTATGCTGTCCCATCGCCGAATATTGTGTTGCTGGGTGCATCACAGGGGGCATACCCAGCCAGCATGGCTCTTGTGATCCACCGGGATGGCATTTGGGAATCTGGAGACTCTACAGCACAGTCCCATAGTGCTGCTGTCCTTGGTAAGCATGGGCTTGGGTGTGCCACTGTGATGTAATGCAAAAACATGCAAAAAGACACAGCCTGGGTCAGTCTTGGTCTTTTGATATGTTGCCTTGATGTAGGTCTCCACTCAGTCTCCCTCCCTTCAGGTGTAGTGAGTGTATGTAGGTGAGACTAGTAAATGTATGAAGGTCAGGACAGCAATTAGTGAGTTACTTCAGTCCCCCATCCCTTAGGTCCATTGCTGGATGAGCACATGTAAAGATAAAAGGCAGAGGTAAGGCAGACTGCTGACACTGAAGGAGGTCATGAGACCATAGTGGTATCAGCAGTCTGAGTGGGCAGCCGGCACAGCTATGGGACACCACAGATAACCAACATCTGGAGCCCCATGCCTGTCCTTGGCATATTAGTGGAGTGGCGGTCCTTACACTGCTTTTTCTCTTTACATGTGCACCCTTGTCAGTGTCCACCCATGCTTTATTTCAGATAAGGTAAGACTGTCTTCTGCTGTTCTGGGAGTCACTGGAAAGGGAGCAGCCAAAAACCTTACGCTGTCCCATCGCTGAATATTGTGTTGCTGGGTGCATCACAGGGGGCATACCCAGCCAGCATGGCTCTTGTGATCCACCGGGATGGCATTTGGGAATCTGGAGACTCTACAGCACAGTCCCATAGTGCTGCTGTCCTTGGTAAGCATGGGCTTGGGTGTGCCACTGTGATGTGATGCAAAAACATGCAAAAAGACACAGCCTGGGTCAGTCTTGGTCTTTTGACATGTTGCCTTGATGTAGGTCTCCACTCAGTCTCCCTCCCTTCAGGTGTAGTGAGTGTATGTAGGTGAGACTAGTAAATGTATGAAGGTCAGGACAGCAATTAGTGAGTTACTTCAGTCCCTCATCCCTTAGGTCCATTGCTGGATGGGCACATGTAAAGAGAAAAGGCAGAGGTAAGGCAGACTGCTGACACTGAAGGAGGTCATGAGACCATAGTGGTATCAGCAGTCTGAGTGGGCAGCCGGCACAGCTATGGGACACTACAGATAACCAACATCTGGAGCCCCATGCCTGTCCTTGGCATATTAGTGGGAGCGGTCCTTACCCTGCTTTTTCTCTTTACATGTGCCCTGGCTGTGCACCCTTCTCAGTGTCCACCCATGCTTTATTTCAGATAAGGTAAGACTGCCTTCTGCTGTTCTGGGAGTCACTGGAAAGGGAGCAGCCAAAAACCTTATGCTGTCCCATCGCCGAATATTGTGTTGCTGGGTGCATCACAGGGGGCATACCCAGCCAGCATGGCTCTTGTGATCCACCGGGATGGCATTTGGGAATCTGGAGACTCTACAGCACAGTCCCATAGTGCTGCTGTCCTTGGTAAGCATGGGCTTGGGTGTGCCACTGTGATGTAATGCAAAAACATGCAAAAAGACACAGCCTGGGTCAGTCTTGGTCTTTTGACATGTTGCCTTGATGTAGGTCTCCACTCAGTCTCCCTCCCTTCAGGTGTAGTCAGCGTATGTAGGTGAGACTAGTAAATGTATGAAGGTCAGGACAGCAATTAGTGAGTTACTTCAGTCCCCCATCCCTTAGGTCCATTGCTGGATGAGCACATGTAAAGATAAAAGGCAGAGGTAAGGCAGACTGCTGACACTGAAGGAGGTCATGAGACCATAGTGGTATCAGCAGTCTGAGTGGGCAGCCGGCACAGCTATGGGACACCACAGATAACCAACATCTGGAGCCCCATGCCTATCCTTGGCATATTAGTGGAGTGGCGGTCCTTACACTGCTTTTTCTCTTTACATGTGCACCCTTGTCAGTGTCCACCCATGCTTTATTTCAGATAAGGTAAGACTGTCTTCTGCTGTTCTGGGAGTCACTGGAAAGGGAGCAGCCAAAAACCTTACGCTGTCCCATCGCTGAATATTGTGTTGCTGGGTGCATCACAGGGGGCATACCCAGCCAGCATGGCTCTTGTGATCCACCGGGATGGCATTTGGGAATCTGGAGACTCTACAGCACAGTCCCATAGTGCTGCTGTCCTTGGTAAGCATGGGCTTGGGTGTGCCACTGTGATGTGATGCAAAAACATGCAAAAGACACGGCCTGGGTCAGTCTTGGTCTTTTGACATGTTGCCTTGATGTAGGTCTCCACTCAGTCTCCCTCCCTTCAGGTGTAGTGAGTGTATGTAGGTGAGACTAGTAAATGTATGAAGGTCAGGACAGCAATTAGTGAGTTACTTCAGTCCCTCATCCCTTAGGTCCATTGCTGGATGGGCACATGTAAAGAGAAAAGGCAGAGGTAAGGCAGACTGCTGACACTGAAGGAGGTCATGAGACCATAGTGGTATCAGCAGTCTGAGTGGGCAGCCGGCACAGCTATGGGACACTACAGATAACCAACATCTGGAGCCCCATGCCTGTCCTTGGCATATTAGTGGAGCGGCGGTCCTTACCCTGCTTTTTCTCTTTACATGTGCCCTGGCTGTGCACCCTTCTCAGTGTCCACCCATGCTTTATTTCAGATAAGGTAAGACTGCCTTCTGCTGTTCTGGGAGTCACTGGAAAGGGAGCAGCCAAAAACCTTATGCTGTCCCATCGCCGAATATTGTGTTGCTGGGTGCATCACAGGGGGCATACCCAGCCAGCATGGCTCTTGTGATCCACCGGGATGGCATTTGGGAATCTGGAGACTCTACAGCACAGTCCCATAGTGCTGCTGTCCTTGGTAAGCATGGGCTTGAGTGTGCCACTGTGATGTAATGCAAAAACATGCAAAAAGACACAGCCTGGGTCAGTCTTGGTCTTTTGACATGTTGCCTTGATGTAGGTCTCCACTCAGTCTCCCCCCCTTCAGGTTTAGTCAGCGTATGTAGGTGAGACTAGTAAATGTATGAAGGTCAGGACAGCAATTAGTGAGTTACTTCAGTCCCTCATCCCTTAGGTCCATTGCTGGATGGGCACATGTAAAGAGAAAAGGCAGAGGTAAGGCAGACTGCTGACACTGAAGGAGGTCATGAGACCATAGTGGTATCAGCAGTCTGAGTGGGCAGCCGGCACAGCTATGGGACACTACAGATAACCAACATCTGGAGCCCCATGCCTGTCCTTGGCATATTAGTGGAGCGGCGGTCATTACCCTGCTTTTTCTCTTTACATGTGTCCTGGCTGTGCACCCTTGTCAGTGTCCACCCATGCTTTATTTAAGATAAGGTAAGACTGTCTTCTGCTGTTCTGAGAGTCACTGGAAGGGAAGATGTTCACTGGTTCAGAAGGGATGGCATTCACCTAACTGAGGAGGGCATTGCGTTCTTCTTGACCAACCTCCGCAATGGCGTGAGGAGAGCCATGCATGATTGTGAGAAGAATGGAAAACACCCATGACCAAGTCAGACCAGTATAGTAAGTAAAACACTATTATGAAATGTGTTATGTAAAATTAATTTCTCTGAGCTTGGCAAATAACTGTTATGGAAATTATGATTTTTTTTTCATTTTTTGGTAAATAACTTTGCAAGGGAGCATCTGAATGTGCCAAGTAATATCTCATTTTGAAGACAGTATTGCTGGTTCTAATATGGTAAAAGAATTGTACCAGTATGTTTGACACATGTGCAGATATCAAAGTTTGTTTGAGAATTATGGTTATGGAAATTATGATTTTTTTCATATTTTGGTAAATAACTTTGCAAGGGAGCATCTGAATGTGCTAAGTAATGCCTCATTTTGAAAAGATTATTTATAGTTCTAACATGGTAAAAGAATGGTACCTGTATGTTGTACTCATAGGCAGATATCAAAGTTTGTTTCTGACTTAGGTTATGGAAATTATGATTTTTTTTCATATTTTGGTAAATAACTTTGCAAGGGAGCATCTGAATGTGCCAAGTGATATCTCATTTTGAAGACAGTATTGCTGGTTCTAATATGGTAAAAGAATTGTGCCAGTATGTTTGACACATGTGCAGATATCAAAGTTTGTCTGAGACTTATGCTTATGGAAATTATAATTTTTTTCATATTTTGGTAAATAACTTTGCAAGGGAGCATCTGAATGTGCCAAGTAATATCCCATTTTGAAGACAGTATTGCTGGTTCTAACATGGTAAAATAATTGTGCCTGTATGTCTGACACATGTGCAGATATCAAAGTTTGTTTTGGACTTAGGTTATGGAAATTATGATTTTTTTTCATATTTTGGTAAATAACTTTGCAAGGGAGAATCTGAATGTGCTAAGTAATAACTCATTTTGAAAAGATTATTTATAGTTCTAACATGGTAAAAGAATGGTACCTGTATGTTGTACTCATAGGCAGATATCAAAGTTTGTTTCGACTTAGGTTATGGAAATTATGATTTTTTTCATATTTTGGTAAATAACTTTGCAAGGGAGCACCACATTGTGTGAAGTAATGCATCATTTTGAAGACAGTGTTACTCCTTACATCATGGTAAAAGAACTGTGTCTAGGCACTGTACACGTACAGATATCACAGTTTGTTTAGTCTTGTACAAATATGAAAATGATACATTTACAATACTTCTCATTATTATGCCCATATCTTTGCGAGGGAGCATGGTAATCACACAAATGATGCGTCATTTTGAAGCTGACATTCAGATGCACAACTTCTACACTGATATGTAGGCTCTGTCTGTTACAGGTGATGAGATATTATGCTTTGTTTATTTATCAATTATGAGAAATAATATACTAATCATATTTCTGTGAATATCTCATGAAAGGAGTGTCACACAGTTATGGTTAAAGTATCATTTTAAAGCTGACATTCATACTAACAAATTAAATTCAAATTGTATGGGTCTGCATGGTACATAGACCAAGATATTGTGCTTTGCTTTTCCAAAAAATTAAAAAAAATTGCACAATATCAGCATTCCTTGCCAAATATTTCATTATGACTTTGATATGCACTATCAACATTTACACTGTTGGAAAGGTCAGTGTCTGCTGAACAACTTTCGCGTTTACATTTTTAGTGTAGCTCTTATAGTTAAAGAGTTATGAGCATTTGTTTTCTGTATAGTATTACAAATGGATTTTCTGAAAATGAGCTCAGGCTGCTCTGTTGTTCCTATGGTGGAATTCAGCAGGCAGCTCTTCCTGAGCTGCTCTGGAGTGAATGAGTTAAGCAAAAGAATTAATACATCACACATCTAATGTGGAGGGATAATATAATCAACAAAGTATATAACAGGAAATGTAAGCTGCTAGCCTTATGTCAATCATGTCACAATTTTTCTTACAAAAAAAAAGGACTTAACCAAGCTAATAAAGTACTCAAAAATATGATGGGAAAGAAGGTTGCCAACAAGTGTAAGATATCTGCCAATACTAGAAATAGCCATAAGACCTTTTTGAGTTATATATGTAAAATTTGCAGTGATACCATACCGTACACTGAACTCATCATGGACATTCGTATATGAAGTGGCTCAGAATCCACAGCGAACCCCTTCAATAAATTCAGCTGTAATTTCATTCTACCTCCTACACCATTGCTTATCCCCATAGCAGTTCAGGCCATAATCATTCTTCAAAAAGGTGAATTCCATGCATTTAATATTGCACATGAACACTACATTTTCTAAAGATTTATTTGCATTTAGGGTGAGCTCATGATTAGAACACTATTTTTAGTGAGATCAAAGAGTTTTTTTGGGCACTAGTGAATCTGAGGAGCTTAGGATAATTCTTAGCTTGAAGTCATCTGCAACTTTAGTTAACTAAAACATTATTAACATTTGCCTGCACTTGAAAGAAATAGATTCCAATAGATGACACAGAACAGAAAAGTGAAGGAGAATGCTAGTTACATTTTGCTTTTTGGATGGAGTACCATTTATTCTGATCTAGGGCTGTTTAACAGCATACTACGAAGTGTCTGATGTTTAGTAAGGTTAGCATATTTATGATGCCAAAGTGGAGAATGGAGCAAATTGGTTTGGCTAAGTCCAGATAAGCAGTGTGAATGGAAAGTCATACTCCAAAGGCTCCAGTGTAACTAGCAGTCTCCTTCACTATCCTAAGCACCTCCTCAGATTCAGTAATGTTCCAACAAGTCCTTGTTCTCACTAATAAATAGTGTTCTAATCATGAACTCAGTTAAATGAAGAGAAATATAGCATAGTCATCTTTAGTAAAACTAGTGTTCCTTTGCAATATTAAATGCATGCAATTTACCTTTATGGCGTCACCATGATCTCAGATTTAGGAGCTTACAGAGAAAATGAGCTATTGTAATTTAACAACTGGACAATGTTGTCAGAAAATCCTTCTCCCTCTCTCATTTCATCTGTTATAAACTCTTTTTGAAATCCATATCTATTCTTATTGAAGAATCTTATTATTCTTGGGACCTTGTCATATGCTTTCTCCAAGTCTAGGAAAGCCCAGTTTGACTCTTTCCTCTTCTCTAGTTTCTTCTCAAGTATCTGTCTCAATGCAAACATTGGGTCAATTGTGCTGCATCCTGATCTGAATCCGAACTGTTCATCTCCCATATAACATTCTACTATTCTGCGTATCCGTTTATCAATCACGCTCTCCAGAACTTTCATGCAATGTGGTAGGAGTTTGATGCCTCTGTACTGTCCACAGTTGTGGATGTCCCCTTTGTTCTTGTACACTGGCACGAGTATGCTTATTCTCCAGTCATCTGGAATACGCCTTTCTCTCCACACTGCAATTAGTACCCTCAGGAGCCATTTCTTCCCTAGCTCACCCAGCATCTTTATCATATCTGTTGTGACCTCATCTGAGCCTGCTGCTTTCCCTGACTTCATTTTCCTTAGTGCTGCTCTTACTTCTTCTAAGCTGGGCTCCTCTTCTACTCTCATTGTAGGCTGTTTCTGGGGCAGTACCACTTCTGTGGAGTTTTCTTCATTCAGAAGCTGTTGGAAATACTCCTTCCATCTGCCTTTGATGTCCTGTGGGCTGGTAAGCAGGTTGTTGCTGGAATCCATTATGAAGGGTGTCTGACTATCTTCTTTATCTTTCTGTCTTTGCCTGCAAACCTGGTATAGTTTCTTTGTGCCCCTTACTGAGTCACTTTCCAGAAGCTGATAGAGTGCCTCTGATGCCCTATTCTTTTCTATTGCAACTTCTTTCTTAGTTTCTTTGTTAGCCAACCAGTAGTCCTTCCTAGCTTGGCCAGTCTTTTCAGTCTCCCACTTCTTCCTGCACTCCTTCTTTCTTTTGATTACTTCCTGCACTTCTGCATTCCACCACCAGCTTTCCTTATGTACCTTATTTCCATACCTGGCTCGGCCACATATCTTTTCTGTAGTCCTAACACATGCTGTTTTTAGGTGCTGCCACTCTTCTTCAACTCCACCTATTTCCTCCTCTTCTTGGGGTGCTAGAGCCCTGAGTAATTCCTTGAACTACTGTACTTTCTCTCCAGTCAACTTCCATGTCTTCAGCCTGGTCTCTGTTGACCTTACAGCCTTCTTTGACCACTGCTTGCAGCTGATTGTGGCAACTACTGGTTTATGCTGTGAACCGACTGTTTCACTAGGCTTTCCTAGACTTAGAGAAAGCATATGACAAGGTCCCAAGAAAGCTGATCTGGGCAGTACTGCGGTGGTTTGAAGTCCCAGAAACATTGGTAGAATTAGTACAGGCTATGTACAAGGACCCAGTGACTCAAGTACGAACAGTGTTTGGCCTCACTGAGGGGTTCCCAGTGGGAGCGGATGTACACCAGGGTTCAGCTCTGAGCCCACTGCTGTTCATACTGGTAATGGACTACATCAGCAAACAGGTTGGAGGGGTCAGAGCAACAAAGCTGCTGTATGCAGACGATGTGGCAGTACAGGGAGACTCTGATCTAGAACTTCAGCAAAGGATAGGAGAATGGAATGCAAATCTGAAGGCACATGGGATGAAACTAAGCACAGATAAGACAGTGGTAATGGCAGCAGATTGGGGAAATCAGAAGAAGCTGAGAATAGAGATAGATGGGAAGATAGTGAAACAGGTAAACAGCTTCAAGTATCTGGGAGGGGTGGTTGAGGAGAAGGGTAGTCTGAATGAAGAGGTCAAAGCTAGAATCAGAGGGGCTGCAGCCAAATGGCATAGAGTATCAGGTGTAGTATATGACAGAAGAATGCCAAAGAAGCTGAAAAGTAAGGTGTACAAGACAGTGGTGCGACCAGTACTAGTGTATGGTACAGAAACTTGGGCAGTAAAGGCAGAACAGTTGAAGAAGCTAGAGGTGATGGAAATGAAGTGCCTGAGAAAGTTGGTAGGATGCACACTGCGGGACAGGTGAAGAAATGAGGACATAAGAGCAGAAGCCAAAGTAGCTCCAATTGCAGAAAAGATCATAGAAAACAAATTACGATGGTATGGGCACATGTGTGGAAAAGCAGAAGACAATCTGGTGAGGGAGATTTGGGACAGACAGGAAGAAGGTAAGAGGAAGCGAGGGCGTCCAGTAAAGAGGTGGATGGATTGTGTGAAAGAAGATCTGTAACAGTCAGGCATGAGTGTTGAAGAAGGCAGGAGAGTGGCACTGAATCGAGAGAGGTGGTGACAGTTAATACGCTACCCCGACCCCATGTAAATGGGAAAAAGGGGATGATGATGATGATGATGATGATGATCTATTCTTATTATTTAACCAGCCCTAATTTGCCCCATTACATAATGCAATAATCTGCTAAGCATGTATAGCTCTAAAGGACGGCCCAAATTGACATACCCCAGATGACCAAAATAATCCAAATTTTAAAGGACCGCTTTTATTCTGATAGACTAAAAACCTTTCCCTTATTTTCTTTGGAATATATACCCCTGAACGGTGGTCTGTACCATGCCTTCAGAGGTATGCAAACACTGTTTTTTTGTGGCTTCCTTTCTCTTTGAAAGAATGACTCCTTAGTTAATGCATGTTCCAGAGACCCAGTTCAGCAAAATACTAATTAAGTCTCAATTCTGGGATAATTTTTTTTTACCCAGTGCAGCACTCACTGATGGAAAAAGTTTATCCTGCATTCAGGCATTTATCAGAGGGATCCATAAATTCCTAACAGATGTCAATGGATGCAAACTTTTAACTTTGTTAAACCAAACATAATTGCACTTCTGTTTTGTCTGTTCATCTCAGTTTACATTTCCCCCACTTTTATCCAACTTCTCCCTATCTCCATTCAATGTGTCATAATCCAGACTGACGATATTGCATATATATATATATATATATATATATATATATATATATATATAGATATATATATGTGTGTGTGTGTGTGTGTGTGTGTGTGTCCCCTTCGGTAGATTGAACTTTTACAAGTTCAAAGCTCATATGGCTGAGACCATATGATCGAACTTTGTAAAAGTTCAAACGGACTGAATGGAGATCCATGTACAGTGTGGAATGGAAAGATTTCCCTTTTCCACAATGTAGTGCAATCTCAGAGTTGTTATATTTAAGTAGGGGGGTGCAGAGGAGCTAAGCCCCCTTGCTACAGATGTCTAGTTTTGTGTTTTGTGTTTTTTTTTTTCTTTTTTATTCAGTGTTCGAACTTTTACAAGTTTGATCATTTGGTCTCGGCCATATGAGCTTGGAACTTGTAAAAGTTCAATCTACTGAAGTAGATAGATATTTATTATTTATATATATATATATATATATATATATATATATATATATATATATGGGTCTACCTGACAACGCCGACGATGAGAACACCGACACCAGAAGATCGAAAACTGAGATGACCGACAGATGAAAACCCTGACGCTGAGAACACCGACATGTGAAAAGGCTGTGTAAGTATGCAGTAGTGACGGACGTTAGGGTTAGGGTGCGAGTAAGGTAAGTGTGCAATATTGATGGACTCTAGGGATAGGGGTGGGTTAAGTGAGTTAGGGTTAGGGCGCGGGTTAGGTGAGTGTGCGATTGTGACAGTCTTTAGGGTTAGGGGCGGGTTAAGTGAGTTAGGGTTAGGGCGCAGGTTAGGTGAGTGTGTGATAGTGATGGACCGTAGGGTTAGGGTTTGGGTTAAGGTTATAGATAGTTGTGTATGTAAGGTTTAGTGTGGGTTTGCAAGGATTTTGGTGTGCTTGTGTTGTGCGTGTGCTTTTTGGACAGGGGATTTGCTTTGTTTGTTGATTGTCGGGATTGTGGTGTGTCGGACATGTGATGTTTAGTGTTTGTGAACTTTCAGTTATGTGGTGTCGGTGATTTCATTGTCGGTGTTGTAGTGCGTCGGTGTTGTCATATATATATATAAAATATATCTAATTAATTTCTGAACTTAGCTCACCTTCAAGAGTTCTTCATGAATGACATTGCTGGCTAGGACTGGGTTGACTTAATACAGGGTTTGAATAAACCTATGAAATACATCACCTGTCTCTTCACAGCAATTCTTTTTACTTAGGTTTCTGCATTTATGTGTTAATGATAGACACGACCTGAAATACGTTGCTATGAACAGTTCATTTGTCCTTATTTAATGTTTTTTAGCTACGAGAAACAAACTGATGTATATTATATCAAACAGTACTTTTAATGCATTTATTTATTTTGTGTTTTCTCAGGCAAATACTTCCTCTGCCCAGTAAACATTATGACAACTGGGGGAATAGGAGGAGCTGCAGTTTTTATGTGTCATTTTTGGGAAAAATGAAACAAATTGCTGTGGGCAAAACCATCCTTTTTTATAAAGAATCTCTTACTTCCTGTCTTAAATTTCAGTCTCAACCAAAAGAAACTAAATTTAAATGCTTCTGTGACATCTGTATTATATAAAATCAGTCAACACACCTCCTCTGATCACTAACCCTTGCTTCATTCCTCTCCCTTTACTTGTATATTCATTGTGACATGCACTTTTTAGCTAAATGCACTTATTTCCTTGCAAAATGCATACACACACACACACACACACACACACACACACACACACACACACAAGATAACTCTCTCTCTCTCTCTCTCTATATATATATATATATATATATATATATATATATATATATATATTTATTTATAGTAAGAAATATTCCAGAGTTGTCACCACAGAACAGATGTAAACGCTTAGATAAACTTAAGTGAAACTTTAATAAAACTACACAGATAAAACATATAAAAGATGAGCACTTTCAGGTCCAAGAAATTAACCCTTCTTCAGATCTAAGTCTCATAATGATGACTTCAGTTTTTAAAGGGCAAATAGCCAATCAAAAGGATCTCCTAAACTGACACCCATATGGCTGATTTCAATGAATAATTAAAATCCAAGCCTAAAAACCTATAGACAACACACAAGTCAATCTATGATATCTTCTAAGTTGACACCCCTTAAAGGCTGGCTTCAATGGATAAATAGAGTTCAGTCCAGGAGATCTATATGCTTGCATCATTCTAATCCATTGGATTTTGGTTAATTCAATTCTGTCATTCAGATATCCACCTCTAAGATTATCCAAAAAACATGTAAAACTCTAAAACAAAACTTGTGACCAGTATTCTCCTTTATGTGTTTTGCTAGTTGATTCTTCAGGTCATCTAGATGAATGTCACTTATATGTTTTGACATCCTCTCTTTAAACTGTCTGGTTGTCTCACCCACATAAAATTTGTCACATAGATCTCAAGTGGCTAAATAGTTGTACAGTCTGCATAAAATTTTGGGGCATAACATATTCCAGAGACTGAATGTATAAACTCTTGAACTTTAGAAATATATCTGCAAGGGTCTATATCACATTATCGAAATTCCAAAATATCGAACACCATAAGCTCGACCTTGGAATATCGAAATGTGATATACTCGAATGCTCAGAACAGCAAATTTTTTCCAAGGGAAATAATTAGCTGTGCTGAGAATGCACATACATAGCACACCAAAATACATAATCCACACATACACACTTCACAGAACCTTACACTAAATCCCACATACACTACTAGCTATCCACTTACCTTAACCCAACCCTAACCCTAAGGTCCCTAACTAACCTTACCTGCACCCTAACCCTAAGGTCCCTAACTATCGCACACTCGCCTTACCCGCTCCCTAACCCTAGGGTCCCTAACTATCGCACACTCACCTTACCCACTCCCTATCCCTAAAGTCCCTAACTATCACGCACTCACCTTACCTCGGTCCGTTCGCACACTTATCTTAACCCGGTCTGTCACCTTTGCACCACAGTCGAGAAAATAGTGAAGCTGCAGAAATGGTCCACCCAATACTTTCCCTAGGAAAATATTCGGTGTTCTGCATCTTCGCTATTTCAAGTGTTTGTTGAATAGGGGTCGATATTATAACATTCAAAGTTTTAAGACTTCAATGTTATAATATAGACCCATCTGCAATTACCGCAACATCTACAAGCATATGTACTGATTCTATTGGATATCGCTCCCTTTGGCATCATTGGCTTATGGCACAAAATCTGCTTTAAATTCCAACTGTTCTTATAAGTAAACTGTTTTGTTTCCAACTATTTTCTTCATCTCTTCATCTACTAGCAGAATGTTCCAGTTCTTCCTAATGATTTCAGAAATATATCTTATATCCCCTGTGTAAGTCAAAGTAAGTCTCCGCTGCCATGTAAGTCAAAGTAAGTCTCTGCTGCCATGTAAGCCAAAGTAAGTCTCTGCTGTCATGTAAGCTACATGGATATATAAACACATAACTACAAATACATGCATATAATTGCTGGGATGGGATGAAGGAGGCAGTTGCCCAGTGTGTGAAGTGTTAGGGGGTCACAATTGTCAGATGTCCAATGGGGTGATAGTGTGCAACCACCTTTCGAAATTAATGCTGATTCATTATGTGGTCACAAATGAACAACTGAAACAGAAATCATGGTGACAGAACTGTACAAATCTACTTACCACATTTGTTGCAAGAAGTTTGATATAGTTTCAGCACACACACAAAAAAAGCTGTTTATTTATTTATTTATTGTCTTCAACTTGGAACACCTTAACAAGGATGTTCTTTCTTTCTTTTCTTTCATTGCTTTGTTTTGCTTTTTAGACCACATGGCAGAAAATACTTCACTATGGTTCTAGTAAATACTTGTATTTAATAAAGTAACAGAAACACCAAATCTGTAAAGTCAGTGGATTTTTATTTATCATAATATGCTGAACAGACCTTAAGATGCAGAGGGACGGATTTACAAAGGCTTGCATGGAGTCTAAGACTAGAGTAAGACTCCATCCAGCCAACATGTATGCCGAGCAATCCAGGAACAGCCGGCAGGGGCGTGCAAGAGAGCTCCTAAAACGACTCTTACACGGACAGGGTTAGGTTATGCAAATTACCTCATTTGCTGCTGAAAGCTATGCAAATGAGGTAAATTTGCGATCCAGGAAACATTAACCTGTCCGAGTAAGAGTAGTGTTATTTGCAGAAGTGTACTCAGTTGTCAACTGAGTACCGTTCAAAACGGAGCCGTGACAGCTCCGAATAAAGGATGCATTCAGTTGAGGAAGCATGCCAATGGCCAAATATACGGCCATTGGCATTTTTTTCTGTTGAAAAATAAAAAAAAATATTATTTTTTTTTAACTCGATCTCCGATGTTTAAGCGTAGAGCAGCGCCGCGCAAATGTGCTGCGCTCTAAAAACCAGAAAACCAAAAAATAAAAGCCACAAATAGGGATTTTATTCAAAATATTAATTTGCCATGCAAGGCAGTGGCAGGCTGAAGACAATATGGCTACTGAGTAGAGGTTGCTAAGGGAGGAAGCTCAGTCTGAGAGATGCAACTAAGCATTAGTAGGTAATCCTATGCAAATGAGGATAAGGATAGTGAATCCCAATATTTCCTGTTATGTGAACCATGTCCCTAGAGTGTAAGAGTAGGAAAAGGGGAGTAACAGAGTAGGAGATGGGTGACATCATGAGGGGGTATGTATGAAAAATACTGTAAGCTTATTGGAGCAGAGTGGCATGTGGTTGCTGTGAGTTAGTCAGGACTAAAAGAGGTGTGTCTGCAGTTGTCTAAACTGAAATCAAGAAACTGAAGGTGTACGCCATGGCTATCACTAAAGTTTCTTGCAAAGCTGCTTACACTGTGTGCACGCATGTAAACCCGTCTAAGCCTGTGTGCGTGGGTGTGCACCCGTGTAAGCCTGTGTAAGGCTGTCTAAGCTAGTATACACAAATGTGCACCCGCCTAAGCCCATGTAAGCTTGTTTAAGCCTGTGTGCGCGTGTGTGAGCGTGTTTGCACTTGTTTGTGCGGCGCTGCCCCCTGTGAAGACAGAAATGGGAAAAGGAAGGAAAGGAAGTAGTAGGAAGTTAACCAAGGAGAACTAGCAGAGCTGCCAGGTGAAATCAATCAGAATCAGCCAATTACACAGGCAGTACACTAGCCCAGCCCAGCACCTAAAACTCTGCAAAAAACATTCCCCCATGTTTTTCTCAGAAACACTGCAACACTGCAGTCAACAAAGAGAAGTGAACACTTAAAAAAGCTTAAACTGAGACATAAAAATGTTAGGGACTGCCATTGCTGTTATAAGGCAACATGTGCAAGATGCTGAGGGTGGTGCCATTGCAAATGCTGCTGAGCAACCCACAGTAAGGAGACAGAGAAGAGTGTACAGACCCAGGGTAACCTACCAGCGGCTACATGAGCTGGAGATAGTGGAGCGCTGTAGAGTAGACAGATAGCTCCTGCAGCAAATTGTTGAGCTGTGCAGGCCACGCCTCACACACAGAACCAACAGAGGGGAACCCATCCCAGTGGAAACCAAGGTATGTGTTGGCCTACGAATACTAGCAACAGGTACCTTCCAGAGACCAACTAGTGATATGATGGGGATTTCACGGGCATCAGCATTAAGGGTACTGCACCAGTTCCTGAATGCCATGTCAGCACATGTCGGTGATCATGTATATTTCCCCAATTCCCATGAGGTATTGGCCAGCAATATGTGTCTCTTCCAGCAAATAGCGGAATACCCTGAGGTAGTGGGAGCAATTGACTGCACGCACATACACATCAAAGCACCAGCTGGTGAATGAGGTAGGGCCTACATCAACTGCAAGGGCTTCCACTCCATCAATTGCCAGGTCATGTGTGATGCCCAGGGCATAATACTGAATGTGTGTGCTAGCTGCCCTGGAATCTACCACTATTCCCATATCTGGCATCTGTCGCAGCTGTACCAGACATTTGCAAATGGGGACATCTCTGATGGTCACCTAGTGGGGGGATGCTGGATACGCACTGGAGCTGTGGCTGATGACACCCATCAGAAATGCACACACACCTGAACAAGAACTCCATAATGTGGCACACACACAAACACAAAATGTAATTGACCATGTGTTTGGGATGCTCAAGTCACAGTTCCACTGCCTGGACACATCTGGTGGAGCCTTGCAGTACTCACCAACTACATGTACCCAAATTGTTATGGTATGTGCCATGCTACACAATATGATCCTGCAAAAACAGCTGCAGCAGGAACAGCATGGGGCAGGGCCAAACAGCCCCCCACTATTGCCAAGGCCTGCACAGGCACAGCGTGACTCGGAGGAGGAACAACCTGAGCCTGCCCCAGTAGGCAGAAGGAGGCGTGCCCAGTATGCCTTGTCCTTGGCAAAGAGGCAATGCATAGCACATACACTGGCACAGTAGGAACCCTGGAAATGATACCTCTCACTGACTCGCACATAAAATAAAAGGGATGCCTAACTTGACACTACCTCTTTCCAAACATGTATAGGGAGTGTAGTATGTGCATCCGACATAGGCAGCCCTGCAGCACCACCTGAGGCATGATTGCCATGTTTTAAGTAATATAAAGCAATGCTAAGCAGCTTTTACCACTATCTAGTATATGTAAACAAAATTGCTCGTGCAATGTTGGCCAAGGTTAGCCAAAGTTGGGCAAAGTCAGTTAAACACGCTCATATCTGCTTTACTGTACCTTAAGCAGTCTGGTCTGGCCAGCATGAAAATAAAAAGCAGTAATAGGGCTTGAACCCAGGATACTGTGCACTATAGTCACAGTACTGAACCACTAAACCATGATAGCATTACAGTGGTACAGACACAACAGGACAATTGTACACTAATGCAAACACAAAGCAATGCTGTATCATGCCCCTAATGAGGCAAATGGGTAACCTCACCCACATGCCTATGCCGACAGAGAACATCAGTCCAGGCGTTGTGATGTGGGTTGTGTAGGCTATGAAGTCGCAAGCTAATATATGTTGCAATGGACGCTAAGAACTGTAGTACACTAGTATGCCTCAAGCCAGTACAATAGGCAACAGTACAGACTGTAATGGTGTCCTGTACATAGCAGTGCAGGCACAGCAAAAGTGTATAAGTGTCAGGTGAAACCCACATCCTATGTACACCCACAGTAACAATCTGGTGTACCCACTGTTAGAAATGTACAAAGAATAGCTGTCCCCCCTGTATGTAGAAATGCTGATAGGTCTATGCAAAGTGTCTCATGGAATCCCTGATCCCTGTTGATCTATGACTGATCCCTACTGATCTATGACACAAAGGTGAGCCCTGCTGTAAAAATACACCTTGATTTACCATACACACATGGTATAAATGTGTATACTGTGCGTGCTCACACACTCCAACAAATGTAGTGGATTTCATTCTGCATTACACTGAAAGGTCATACTGGGCATGCTCACACACTTGGGCTAAATACGGATGTGATGATAAGGGATCTATGGACAAATGTGTATAGTCATCGCTACTTCCAGAAACACATTCACAAAGTGGTCTGAAAATCCTGCTATGTGTACACACAAACTGCCAAGGTCTGTGCATGTAGGTCAAAGGAGGTTGCCACTACTCAGCAGTCATCAGACCTGTCAGAGACTGCCACAACACACTTGCGAGGAATCTGACTAGGCACATTCAGCAACTAGAAAGAACAATGAAGAACCTTAACAAGAGGATTACTGGCCTCAAATAGTTGCCCCATGCAACAAGAATGAATGTAACCCAAGCTGTATTCAGTTGCGGTGAACACTTCTGAGAGAAAGGTCCATGTCATGGTTACACTCAGATCTGTTCTGAGTTACAGCTCAATGGCACTAAATGTACAGAGCCAACTGATATTGGCAACATCCTGGCAGATAGGATCAGTGTTAACTTTACCCCCCTCTCACCCATGAAAGAGCACATGTCTATAATGGAAGACTGCAAAGTTGCTGTCATCATGGCTGCACAGGTAAAAAACACTCTCCAAAGCCAGTATCATAGCAGCCATGGGACTAGATAACTTCCCAGGCTGTGTAGTATCTACTTCCCTGAAGTAAACATTAACATGGAAGTTCTGTGGCTACTGATGTTTCCAGAGGATTGCAAACTAGGAGCCATCATTGTAAACACTAAAGATGTGGACATCCTACAAAAGGGCCTCACTGAGATAGATGGCTGTTGTCCAAGCCATGGGCTGTAGATTAATGCCAAAAGGTGCATTATCATCACTTTTGTTAAAATCTCTGTAGCCAAGAACTACAACATAGGTGGTAGTATACCTCACACTTTAAGTGTGACAAGAGACCCTGGGTCACGGGTGGACAGTGGATACAACTGTGATAAGCACATTCCCACAGTAGTCAGGAAACCCTCTTATGTGGCACACCTCATCACAAAATGTGTCTCATGCAGAATAAAAGAGGACATTGTTCCCCTCTACTCACCATTCACTAGAACTATAAAAGAGTACAACGCCACTGCTGCTATGTACCTCACAAGACACCTACAACAACTGGAAAGCCAGCAGCAATACTTCACAAAGAGCATTAGTGGCCTGAAATACATGCCATACACAAACCATCACAAAATGCTCCATCCGTACTCCCTTGCATATCGCCTACTCAGAAGTGTTCACTGCGTAATATCCAAAGCTATGTCAAACATGCAGCTGTTGGATATGATCCATGTAAAACACTCACAATCACCCTGGACTTTGGACCCAAGACCACGAGTGAAATACAAAAAGAAGTGGTGTAGCCATTTACCTTATCGTTATCCACACCTCCAGGTTACTGTCACAGCATGAGGCCTTGGAGACCATGCAAGTGCAACTAACATTGGGCAAAGCTGCCCATCAGATTGCAGCCTGCTACAGATCATGCACCTTGTCTCAGGAACCTCACTCAGTGTTCTGGAGAACAATGGCAAATATAAAGGTCCTATCAAACACCATTATATGAGGAGATTACAACTACCCAAACAATGAGTGGGTGAATTACTCGTATACAACATCCTTTGCCCAATGTGTCCTAGAGTTAAGAAACTCTAACACCCTGGAACAGCTGGTCAGCATGCCCACTAGAGGTGACAACATACTGGACATGATCATCACCAACATGGGGTACCAGTGTTCCACAACAGAGATAAACCCCTCACTGGTAATATCAGATCATTAAGTAATCACACTGGACATCCATATCACGCCCCCACACCCAGTCAATGAAACCACTATGAAGATATTTTCAAAAGCAAACTGCACACTTCCCAAGACCAAAGTGGAAAGTTCCAAAGCCCTCTTGCTATAGGATAATGGGATACAATCTGCCAAATCATTTACAAGTGCATCCTATGAGCATTTACAGGGATGCATGGATCGAGACATCACAAATAAAACCAAGATGCACCCCTCCAAAAATAAGAAAAGAATCTGGTGGTTGTTGCCCATAAATAAGCTAGACAACAGAAGGAGGAAAGTAACACCTGATAGAGCCAACTTCACTAAAGGAAAGGCATCACTGATCATTATTAGGATGAAACAATGATCGCTCATAAAATAATCCAAGCACAGTTTCTAAAGACAAATTGCCAAGGAATGTAAGAATAACAACCACAAAGCCTTCTGTAGCTATATCAGACATGTAGGTGTCAACTTCCAAATATGCTGTCAGCTAATGAAAAAAGTAATGACATACACCAAACCAACTTTCATTGCCTACACCCAGGGGGACAAATGCAGTGTAAACTCCCCCCATCACCCCCAAAAGGACCTGCATCTATCACAGAAGGATGCAGAGACACAGATGTCACGGACATGCAGGTAAAGACAGCCCTCACCAAAGCTAAGAACATAGCATCAATGTGACTGTAAGTTGTCCCAGGCTGCGTCTTACACTAGGCCCACAAGGAACTACACCCTCACCTACATTCACTGTCCAGACTCAAGCGTATCACACGCTATGTACCCAAAGAATGGCATACACTAACAGTCATCCAGCTCCACAAAGGATGTGCCAAAACAGAACCTGGAAACCATTGCCCAATATGTGTACTCAGCCTGGTCTACAGAGCTATTGAGCAAATCATCATGGAACCCATACACTGAGACATTGGAGATCTCCAGACACTGGACTCTACACACCTTCACCTTGTTAAATGCAAAGCCTGGCTCCCAAATCTAGTTGACTTATTTAAAACAGTTACCATGAACATAAATGGAGGTGAAAGTAGTCCACACAGCCCACCTGGACCTCACTAAGGGCTTATCACACCATTCCCCACTCTGTCATCATGGACAAATGTACCAGCTTGAACATGAACAGCTATGTCACAGGATGGGTGGCCAAATGGCTCACAGATCAAGCACACATGTTCATAGTTGTGGGTGCCATGTCCAACTCTAAGCCAGTCACAAATGGCATCACACAGGTCTTGGTCCTGGGACCCCATCTGTTCAGTCGATACTGCTCAGAGGTACAGGCAAGCACGTCAGGTGTAAGGCTGAACAGATTTGCAGATGACTGGAAACTGTGGTCCATAATTGACTGTACAGCTGACACAGACATCCTCCAGAAGTTTCTTGCAGAGACAGATACCAGGTGTCAAAATAATGCCCTCAAGCTGAATGGCAAAGAATGCATAGTCATCCCCTGTGGGTAATACAAAGTGCACACAAAGTACCACATAGGTGGTAATCCAGCATGTACAGAGAAAGTAATTATGGCCCTGGGGACACAGGTAGATAGCAAACTTACCTTTGATGATCCCATGACCAAGTGTTTAGACATTCCTTCAATGTAGGCCATCTAATGTCACCTAATGTAACACACTTCATATAGTCTGATGATGTCACCATCCTACAAATATATCTGTGGAAAAAGAAAACTTACATTAATATGTATAGCACGTCATGTTAATGAGTACTTCTCTAGTATCATGAAGTAGCTAGGTAGGGGTTTGAATCCTGCAATGGAAAGCTGTGAGTGTGTGTGTGTTCCCCCTGAGAAGGAACAACCTTTTAGGAGAGTAGTGAAACACCTCAAAAGTGGTAATCTAACCTTTGTCAACTCTGATGATGTCAGCATCCTACAAATATACCTGTGGAAAATAAAACTCCCAGTAATCTGTATAGCGCGTCGTGTTAATGCGTACTCTTCTACTATCATGAAGTAATTAGATAGGGGTTTGAATCCTACACTGGGCGGCAGTGTGTGTGTGTTCCCCTTGGGAAAAAACAACCTTTTAGGAGAGTAGTGAAACACCTCAAAAGTGGAAATGTAACCTTTGTCAAGTCTGATGATGTCACCATCCTACAAATATACCTGTGGAAAGAATGCTCCCAATAATCCGTATATCGCGCCCTGTTAATGCATACTTCTCTAGTATCATGACGTAATTAGGTAGGGGTTTGAATCCTGCACTTTGTGAGTGTGTGTGCTGTATGTGTGTGACACTGTTGGTCAATGTGTTGTGGGTTTTGCTTTTACCACTGTATGATATATCAGTATGCATTGCACATGTGAGCTAGCTGTGTGTCAAATACATATCTGTACTTGTTACCTCAATGATTGCATGTGTGGGAACCCTGCTTTCTCCAAGAACACAGCTGTCATCCTTGCCAGACTGTGCTGCTGCTTCCCAGACCTTAGGTCACAGCTGTATGCTTGTGACAAGGCCAGCCACTGCAGTGATCCCTGGCCTAGGTCATCTGTGTCACACAAAGTCATTACGATTCCTACTGGAATGTGTGAGTGAGGGTCTATTGCCAAGGTATATGTCAGACCTGTTCAAACGCAGCAAAGTCTGTCGATGATGACTATTCATAGGTGTAGAGCAAACTGTGGATATGCATGCAGACCCCTTATTGCTTATTTGATCCACCAAGGGATTCCAAAATACCTTTGGAAATGTGATTAACAAAGGAGAGATGACATAACACTTGGTTGCATGTACACATCGGTACCTGTTCATCATGCTGGCAGCTACTACCTATGTGGTACTGTGGGGATAATATGTTCCTTAAAGGTGGATGACTATGCTTAGTTTGGCTTATAGCTTTACAGCATGTGTTTGACAACAGGCATTTGTTGGTATGATACCCTTGTGGAGTATGTGTGTGTCATCTGGAGAATTCATTATAGGCCACAGTATGCATTATCAGACATGGACAGACGTATCCCTACTGTGATTGCTTGTACCTAAGAGAGCTATATGGCAAACAGGAGTGGTCTCAGTAATGGATGCAGGTGAATACCAGTGGTTACAGGCATTGTATAGTACCTGAAGGATCCAAATGTTGCTGTGTGTCCTACATCTGTGTGTTGGTTGTCAAGACATCATCTACAGATTGGTTATGGTCAGGCTGTTGAAGTGATGTATACCACCAGAATGCAAAACAATGATAGATAGTAACAGTATCACCCACAGCACAGTGTCAAACCATGTCATACACACATGTGTAGTCAGGTTCCAGAATGTGTGTAGTACAATGCATACTGGCCACCAATAGAAACTATAGAGTGTTGCTGTGTAATACAGAGCATGTCACCCTGGCCATGTGTCCACTATGCACGTACATGCAGACAGTGCACCTCCACCATGTTCACAACTGTACACCTGCAAATCTGTGCTACACACATCCCACACATACTGTCCACTCTCTAACACATGCTGCCAAAACTGCACACATGAGCCAAGTGGCACGTGTCCGGATAATACAAAATTGGAACCAACACTGGTGTAAACAACACTACAATGACAATCATAGCTTTAATGCATCATGCCTGCTCAGCTACACCTTCAAGCATATCATTACATTCTACAGCTGACAGCATGCTAACATTGCTATACTGCTATATAGACACCCTGTGCATCAGCACCATGGTAGTCTGTTCCTGCATCAATGTTACAGATGACAGGAGGTGGCACAGGTTTCATCATATGCACAGGGTGTGTTGTTGGTTCACCAGAGGCCTACAGTGAGCCATCCAATTGACATGTGTGTGTGTGTGTGTGTGTGTGTGTGTGTGTGTGTGTGTGTGTGTGTGTGTGTGTGTGTGTGTGTGTTTGTGTGTGAGGGGCAAGAATACTGGAATGGGCCAATGTTGTTGTAATGTGTGTGGGTATGTGTTAGCCCTAGGTGTCTGGAGTATGTGTGTGTGTCTGCATGCACACAGTTCCACCATGTGGCTGCCATATACGGGTATTTGTGGTACAGCCACAGACTATACCTGCAAGACTTTACAGATCACCATCTCTGGCCATGGATACGGTACCTGTGCCTGGCAGGGGTGCTACTGACACTATCAGGTAATAAGCCGGACTGGGTACTATCCCCAGAGGTGGATGGATATACACTGGACACAGGTCCCTGCTGGGACTGTCCAGAGCCACATGCACATGGACTTCTAGGACATTCTATGGACAGCCCACCCCAACATTGCTGGGGCTGGTACTGGCACTACAGGAGCGGCTGTGGCTTGGGGGACATCCGCGGCGACTGCCAGCTGCTGACGTTGCTGGCATACATCCATGTCGATGTTTCAACCATCCCGCACTGTCCTGACACATGGAAATGACATTGCGGAGCATATCTAATGTCTCTCCCCAAGTCTATCAGTGACCTCAGTGTAATGTCGGATGGCACCTGATAGGTCATATATACTGTCAATGACAGCAGTGTTATGGGTCCTCTGTGCCCTTAGTCTCTGTCTAGTGTACCGTTCCATACATGCCTGTGCCTCCATGACAGCCTGGAACATGTGTGACGTTGTCAGACCTGTGGCACATCTGCCAGTGGCATGATAAGCAGCAGTGCTCCTACGAGAACCCCTGGACATCTGCCTATGTGGTACCCTTCCAGACATCTGGGTATGGCTGCAGTGTTGGGATGCATGTGCCATGGATACCACACTGTCCTGGCCAATGCCAACATTAAGTTGTCCCTCAGCTATGGGCATTGGTGATGGATGTATTGGCAGTATGACTGTATGCATGGATGGGGTGGACAGCTGTGTACTGTCGACTGGTGGCCCAACGACAGACCATGGCAAACATGCCTGTGCCTCAACACACCTATCTTTATTTTCACTATGTGGCTCAGTGACATCAGTTTCCCTGCTGCAGTGAACCAGCCTTAACACAGCACCTGTGGGAGGGAGACAGGAAACACACTTTACGACCTGTACATGATGTCAGCACACATGCACACATGCATACATGAACACATGCACACATGAACACATGAACACATGCACACATGAACACATGCACACATGCACATATGCACACATGCACACAAATACACTCCTCACTACAGTAGATACCCACACACACCACCAGCAATCCAAAACATACTTAATAGTGGTTGAAGGTGGGTTACAGTTTCACAAGGCAAACAGTCATATCACACATGTCAGCATGCAGAAAGTTTGTTGCTCAAGACCATACAGTGCGAGTGTAGACAGCCCATGTTAATAACAGTATACATGGTTTTGATGCATGTGTCTTGTTGTTCAGTGATTGACCTCACAGCCACTCATTACATGGGTTTGTAAGGTGCCCAATAGGGAGCATTGACTAACATGAATGTGTTATGTGTTGAAGAGTGTCGCACAGCCCAATGATAGGCCTCTACCCCTCAGGTATATTATGTGTGCTGTGTGGATGACATGTGGGATACTGAAGTGTGACCTTACAGCGGGTGTCTGGATACGCTATGTGTAGCATGTTAAGGTGTACTGCGTATGACAAAGTTGTGTATGTTGTGTACATGTGTATCAACTATGCCTATCCAATGTCCAGTACGGAGTTGCCACAATTGTGTGTGCTGCTCTGTGTATTGCATGTGATTGAGGCAGCTACTGTCATTACTGATATGTGCATAGTCTCACAGCAAACATGCACAGCATGCATTATGCGTAGGTGTGTTACATGTACATGGCCTACACCTCACCTATGCACCTACACCTCACCTATATTTGTAGGTTGGTGACATGCACATTTCATTAGCAATATTAAAATTATAACACACTCACCAGCATCGGTGGTGGTGTTGCGGTAGTGTTGTTGCCTCCCAGCAAGCCGTTATGCCGTTCGATTCTTAGCAAGAGCGTCTTCTGTGTGGAGACATGCGTGAATGGGCGTACTTTCATTGAAGGCTATGCATCAGGGCTGGCAACTCTGTACGTAAAAATCTATTGCCAATCATTAGCGGACTGGAGTTCCGCTGTGGCAACCCCTAGCCAGGAAAAGCCGAAAGACACAAACAAACACACTCACCAGCATCGACCGGCTGCCTTGCTGTCACACCAGAGGGATGTACAAGAATATGAGACAGTTTGTCAGTGGCCACAACTGTGCCATTGCTACTGTGAGTTTGCTAAACTACAGTAGTACAACAGTCGACAGTCACAGGTGTACAGATTATATTCCAAATATCAGTATTGCACAACACTATGCAGCACAACTGCTAAACACACAGTACACATGTCACATATGCATACTCTACCAATACAGGTAACAGTTGTCTACAGATAGGTCATGTTAACTGCATGCTCCATGTCAACATGCTGGGTGGCTCCGGCCTCCATGATGACACATGTAAGTTGCTGTTCCTGTGGTTGGCCAGGAGCCACCATGCTTAGGAGCAGCTCCTCCACTCTGCTGAGGGGGGGATGAATGGAAACCCCACCATCTGTGGCAAGCTGTTGTTGACGGATATCAGATGCATGCTGTTGGACATGTCTAATCAAATCACTGCAGTGATGGTGTACCTCCTCATATGTCCGGTTATGCATGCCTATGTCATTTACCCAATGAATGAGATTTTGCCACAGTGCAGTCCGCTCATGCTGTTCCTGGCTGGTTCTAGAGAACAGCAGGGTGTAGTGCTGCACCAGGCTGTTGTGTATTTCGGCTTCCTCTGCAGCTGTATACCACGGGTTTCTTTGGTGGAACATACCCCTGGAAGACGATTAAACAAGATGTGTGAGCAAGTCATGTGGCAAACTTAACATTCTAAAGTACAGATATCAATTACCTGCCATATTTTCCATCCAATTGGTTGTCAGAGGATACACATGTTCAATACCACATATTACTGCTCAGGCCACAACTGGCTGACAGTGCCTGCCACACTCTATATATCAAACCATGTTCTGCACAGCAGCAAAGAGAAGCTAGTATGTAAGACTATACACCAATACATGGCACACTGTATGTGACACAATGCACCACCTAGCCACAGGAGGTATATATCAAGCTAATGCATAAAGAAAGATGTTCTTAAAAATCTTCTCCAAAGCCAACTTCATGCTACCGAAGTCAGAAGTGACAAACTTCACAACACCCAAACAGACGGGATCTGGAAGTTCGACTGCAGAATCCTACACTAAGGCACTGTACGAGCACATCCACTCGTGCATGAATCGTGCCATCCCAAATAGAACCAAGATGCTCTTCTCCAAAAAAAGGAAGCCAATCTGGTGGTCCCCTGCTATAAACAAACTATACAACAGAAGGAAGAAACTGTTGCAGAAAAGAGGAAAATCCCAAGATGCAAAAACCTCCCTCTCCAGCCTCAGTAAGAAGCTGAAATCCCTCATAAAATCCTCAAAAGCTAGTTATGAAAATAAAATTGCCAAAGATTCCAAAGGCAACCACAAGGCATTCTATAGTTATGTCAAGAATTTAAATGGCAATGCTCAGATCTGCTCTGAGCTACAACAGAATAGTATTAAATATACTGATCCCAAGGATTTTGCCAGTATCCTGGCAGATCAATTTAGTGCCAACTTCACTCCCCTCTCACCCCCTAAAGGGCCCATCTCAATACCAAAAGATTGCCAAATTCCGATAATCACAGCCACACAGGTAGAAACAGCACTCTCCAAAGCTAAGAATACAGCATCCATGGGACCAGATGACATCCCAGTCTGTGTACTACATATTTATTTATTTATTTATTTATTTAAATCTGTTGACAGGGAGTGCCCGACTGGACGTGGGTCCATTTTCAGCGGAGGCCCGGGGAGAAAAGCTCCACAGTAAAATAAACAGACAGTAGTTACATTGGATTACATAGCGATTAACAATTTAACATAGAAATTACTTACAACATATTTACAGATGAAGAACATAGTACATCAGTAGACAACTAAAATCTGTATCTGTGAAGTACATACCAGACATTAACAAATGTAACAATGAGAAGTTCCTGCTGTACAATAAGTACTAGGCTTATGAGCATCTGAGCTTGCTATCATCAAGGTAGTTAGTGGAGGTGAAAGAAAGGTAGTAGTTGGATGGGGTGGATGATATTAGAGTGGGAGTTGCAAGGGCATCGCCAGCATGTTTTTAGGTGTGCTTTTAATAAAGTTTTGAAGTTGGTGCATGATGGTACGGAGGTAATTGTGGGTGGGAGTGAGTTCCATAATTTGGCTATGGCGCAAGAGAATAGTGCTTCACCAGCAGAGTTATTGGCTTTAGTGATCTGCAAGTGATTTTTGTTGCTGGATCTTAGTGGTGCGATAGGGTTGGAGTAGAATGAACTACAAAATGGACTGGCACCCCACCTAAGTGTCATGTTTAATCATAGCCTCACCTCAGGCTTCATGCCCACTGAGTGACGCACAGCTACTGTTATCCTGATCCACAAGGGAGGATGCACCTTGGATCCCGGGAACTACCGTCCCATCAGTCTGACAAGTCTGATCTGCAAGGGCATGGAATGCATTATCATGGAACTTATAAACATAGACATTGGCAACCTCCAGACACTGGACCCCACCCAGTTTGGGTTTGTAAAGTGCTGGTCTTGTCTCCTGAATCTGATTGACTTCTTTGAATCGGTCTACAGAGCTGTGGACGAGCGTAAGGAGGTCCACACAGCCTATCTGGATCTTGCCAAGGCCTTCGACACCATCCCCCACTCTGGAATCATAGATAAACTTACTAAGCTGGGCATAAATCCCTACGTCACTCGATGGGTTGCCAACTGGCTTACTGACAGAACCCAGACTGTAAAAGTAGCCGACTCCAAATCCAGCTCCAGACAAGTGACAAGTGGAGTACCTCAGGGTTCAGTCCTGGGACCACTCTTGTTTGGCATCTACTTCACTGAAGTACAAGCCAACACTAAGGAACTCTGGCTAACAAAGTTTGCAGATGACTGCAAAGTGGGAGCCATTATTGAATCCCCAAATGATGTAGATATTCTACAAAAGGGCCTTACAGAAACAGATGCCTGGTGCCAAAGCCATGGCATCAAGCTTAATGCCAAGAAATGTATAATCATCCCCTTTGGAAAAAAACATGTACCCATGAACTACCACATAGGTGGCAGGACACTAAACATTAAAAGTGTGAGGAATTAACTGGAAATTGTCCACTTTTTTAAACATCTGTTGGGTTGTTTGTTTCTGATAACTTGTTGCAGAAGTTAAGTTGTGAGTGTTTCTGCCATTTCACACAGAGCTAATTGAAGGAAGGACACTGAGAAAACTTGGAACTATAATATATAACATTAATTATCCTGTTTTTTGCTTATTTTGTTCTTTATTTCTTTGTTATTTATAGCACTTTGTGTACTGTGTATTTTTCTAGCTTGTTTCACTGTGTGTGAGGTATTAACTCGAAATTGCCCACTTTTATTAAGCATCTGTTGGCTTGTTTGTTTCTGATAACTTGTTGCAGTTAAACTCTTTTTTCTATAGGCTCCTTTAGCTGTTTAAAACTTTCATTTAAAGGCTCACTGCTGCTTTTCAGCTGTGAGAAACATTTCTGCTGTTTGTTACTAAGTAGTGGGGGTATATGTAGCATTTCCATATTCAGGCTTGTATTTTGGCCTAGTGTTTGTGGAAGCTGTGTGTCTGAGCACATGTTCACGGACATCTTGGTTTAGCCAAAGCCATCAGGCATTTCAGTGAGTGAGAATTGTTTGAGGTATTTGGCTGACTGAGATCACCTGGACTACAGCTTAGACTAAGCACCTCATTGGTTCTTTTGAGATTTCTTTCTTAAAAACTGCCTCAGGTTTCAACTTTCTGTTACCTAAGAAGTTCAGTTGTGAGTGTTCTGCCATTTCACACTGAAGTGATCGAAGGAAGGACACTGAGGAAACTCGGAGCTATAATATATAACATTAAGTATCCTGTTTTTTGTTTATTTTGTTCTTTATTTCTTTGTTATTTATAGCACTTTGTGTACTGTGTATTTTTCTAGCTAGTTTCACTGTGTGTGAGGTATTAACTGGAAATTGTCCACTTTTATTAAGCATCTGTTGGGTTGTTTGTTTCTGATAACTTGTTGCAGTTAAACTCTTTTTTCTAAAGGCTCCTTTAGCTGTTTAAACTTTCATTTAAAGGCTCACTGCTGCTTTTCAGATGTGAGAAACATTTCTGCAGTTTGTTTCTAAGTGGTGGGGACATTTGTAGCATTTCCATATTCAGGCTTGTATTTGGGCCGAGTGTTTGTGGAGGCTGTGTGTCTGAGCACATATTCAGGGACATCTTGGTTTAGCCAAAGCCATCAGGCATTTCAGTGAGAGAGAATTGTTTGAGGTCATTGGCTGACTGAAATCACCTGGACTACAGCTTAGACTAAGCACCTCATTGGTTCTTTTGAGATTTCTTTCTTAAAAGCTGTCTCAGGTTTCAACTTTCTTTTACCTAAGAAGCTAAGTTGTTAGTGTTTCTGCCTTTTCACACTGAGCTAATCAACGGAAGGACACTGAGCAAACTCGGAACTATAATATATAACATTAAGTATCCTGTTTTTTGCTTATTTTGTCCTTTATTTCTTTGTTATTTATAGCACTTTGTGTACTGTGTATTTTTCTAGCTAGTTTCACTGTGTGAGGTATTAACTGGAAATTGCCCACTTTTATTAAGCATCTGTTGGGTTGTTTGTTTCTGAAAACTTGTTGCAGTTAAACTCTTTTTTCTAGAGGCTCCTTTAGCTGTTTAAAACTTTCATTTAAAGGCTCACTGCTGCTTTTCAGCTGTGAGAAACATTTCTGCAGTTTGTTTCTAAGTAGTGGGGATATTTGTAGCATTTCCATATTCAGGCTTGTATTTGGGCCTAGTGTTTGTGGAGGCTGTGTGCCTGAGCACATATTCATGGACATCTTGGTTTAGCCAAAGCCATCAGGCATTTCAGTGAGAGAGAATTGTTTGAGGTCATTGGCTGACTGAGATCACCTGGACTACAGCTTAGACTAAGCACCTCATTGGTTCTTTTGAGATTTCTTTCTTAAAAGCTGCCTCAGGTTTCAACTTTCTGTTACCTTAGAAGTTAAGTTGTGAGTGTTTCTGCCATTTCACACTGAGCTAATTGAAGGAAGGACACTGAGCAAACTCGTAACTATAATATATAACATTAAGTATCCTGTTTTTTGCTTATTTTGTTCTTTATTTTTTTTTTTGTTATTTATAGCACTTTGTGTACTGTGTATTTTTCTAGCTAGTTTCACTGTGTGTGAGGTATTAACTGGAAATTGCCCACTTTTATTAAGCATCTGTTGGGTTGTTTGTTTCTGATAACTTGTTGCAGTTAAACTCTTTTTTCTAGAGGCTCCTTTAGCTGTTTAAAACTTTCATTTAAAGGTTCACTGCTGCTTTTCAACTGTGAGAAACATTTCTGCAGTTTGTTTCCCACCCTCCCTCCCTGTTGGTATAGTGTTTTTATAGTTGGTAGCTTTGCAGTTGCCCCTAGTGTAAATTTGATCTGGGACCCTCCTCCCAGTCTAGTGTCATTACCTCATTCTACCCAGTACAGGGAGAACATTTGAGAAGGCCAATCAGCTTAGTTTCTGCTACTCCTTTCTCTCTTTCCACTAAAAAAAAAAAAAAAACTTTTTCTAAGCTTATTTCCTGCCTTTCCTGTGGGTAGTCTAGCCTGGATATAGATTTGCTGTGTCTAGGACTATTTGTAGGCTTCTAGGCCCCCAAGCCTTTCTGTGTTGGAGGGAAGCCTTCTAGCTTGATTTTGTTTCTTAGAACTTGCCAGTTTTTTGTTTCAGCACTTGTTCAGAACTTATTGTAAGCACTAAATAAGCTACAAATTACTACAGCAATCAACTTTCCTCACTGTCTAGAGGAAAACAGTTACTAGTACTTGACAAATAAGCACCTGTCTAGGCATGTCTAAGTGTCAGCCCCTGTTGTTTTTTCCTGTCTACCTGATGAATCTGGGCATCTTGGGGCAATGCAGTAATTGCCTCATGTACACAGACAACCCTCTCCTCCTACCACCCAACACTACAACCTGTGAGAGATGCACTTACATAGCCAAACTGGAAGCAAAGCTCTCTTCACCCAAGACTGGACTAGACAGACAAGAGGAGAAGGTAAACACTTGCACCACACCACACTCAGCACATAGTCCCTCAAAACCTACACCACCAAGACACACACATAGAAACACAAAACACACACCTACATTCGCGGAGGCTCTCAGTAAAAACCTGCCCAAGCAACAGGGACCTCCAAAGCAGAAACACAAGCAACCTCCACCCCCCAACACAACCCAAATGACACATAGCCAGTGTGCCACTCAACCACAGCCCATATGGCATAACAATGTACCCAACACTCTAGTCATATGTGACTCTGTAGTCAGACACACTGATGTTCCACTCACCAGGCTAAACAAGGTGAAAGTTACTGTCAGCTGCATGTCGGGTGCCAGGATCCACCACATAACGCATGCACTCAGGTCACTACACAACAAGTACAAATATGACTCTGTCATTGTCCATGTTGGTGTAAATGACCTGAGACATACCTCCTTGGACTACATGAAAATGGACATGGAGGAGCTGTCCAATCTTGTAGCCCAGGCAGATATGACCCTAGCCCTGAGTAGCATCCTGCCATCACCTAGAATGATACCGCAGTACAAGGAAAAAATGATTGACTTCAACAATTGGCTAAGCTTCTGGTGTCATTCTATGGGGATCCAGTATCTGTCTGCCTGGGATGATATGATCGACAAGCCATGGTGCTCTGCCAGAGATGGCCTGCACCTGTTGTCCCTGGGATTCCGGATGCTGGCTAAGGCTCTAGCCACCCCCATAGTGCCTTTTTTAGGCAAGGTTCAAATGACAAATTCACCACCCTAACAGGTACAGGCAAGAAGAATCCGAGGGTATTGCTACTCAATGCTAGAAGTCTAAACCTCAAAATGCACTCTCTCGAAGCACTCCTTAAAATGGAGAACATCGACATCTGTGCAGTGACAGAGACCTGGTTCAAGGCTCCAGAGAGTACCCCTGCATTACCAGGCTATAATTCATACCACGGACCGAAACACTAAAGGCGGAGGCGTGTCCATATTCATTTAGGATAGTTGCTCAGCATAATGCATCCGAAATTATCCAAGTGCAACTAACTCTGGGCAAGACTGCAATCCAAATTGTAGCTTGCTACAGATCCCCCACCATGTCCCAGGATTCCCACTCCTCATTTCTCTTAATACACTGGAAAATATTAGGGTACAACCTAACACCCTAATAATGGGCGATTTCAACTACCCTACCATTAACTGGGAAAACTACTCATGTACCAACTCTTGTGCTCAACGTTTTCTGGAATTCATAAATTCCAATGCCATGGATCAACTTATCCACACCCCCACCAGGTGCAGCAATATCCTAGACCTGGTTATTACCAACATGGGCAACTGGTGCTCCACACCAGAGGTCAATTCCTCATTGGTCATATCCGACCATAAGCTAATCACCCTAGACATCCACATCCCACCCCCCATTAGGGAAACCACAGTAAAAAATTTCTCCAAAGCCAACTTCACACTTCTTAAGACAGAAGTGGCAAACTTCACGACACTCATGCTGACGGACAATAGAGGTATGACTGTTGAATCCTACACAAATGCATTTTATAAGCACTTACATGAGTGCATGGATCGTGCAATCCCTAACAGAACCAAGATGCTATCCTCCAAAAAAAGGAAGCCAATCTGGTGGTCCCCTGCCATAAACAAACTCTACAACAGAAGAAAGAAACTGTTGCAAAAAAGAGTAAAATCCCATGATTGGAGAAACTCCCTGGTCAGCTTCAGTAAGAAGCTGAGATCCCTCATAAAATCCTCCAAAGCTAGTTATGAAAACAAAATCTCCACTGACTCTAAAGACAACCACAAAGCATTTCATAGCTATGTCAAGAATCTCAATGGCAACACTGAGATCTGCTCAGAGTTACAGCACAATAGCACTAAATATACAGAACCAACGGATATTGCCAACATCCTGGCAGATAGGTTCAGTGCTAACTTTACCCCTCTGTCATCCCCTAAAGGGCCCATCTCTATACCAGAAGAATGCAAAGTTCCTGTAATCACAGTTGCACAGGTAAAAAACACACTATCCAAAGCCAAGAACACAGCATCCATGGGACCCGACGACATCCCAGGCTGTGTTCTACATGAACTACAGAACGAACTTGCATCCCACCTAAGTACCGTGTTCAATCATAGCCTCACCTCAGACTATCTGCCCACTGAATGGCGCACAACAACAGTTATCCCACTCCACAAAGGGGGAGCCACCAGAGACCCCGGAAACTACCACCCCATTAGCCTAACGAGCCTGGTCTGAAAGGCTATGGAGCGTATCATCATGGAACTTATAAACAATGACATTGGTAATCTCCAAACTCAGGACCCCCACCCAGTTCGGGTTTGTAAAAGGCAGATCATGTCTCCTCAACCTGATAGACTTCTTTGAAGCAGTCACCAAAGCCGTAGATGAGGGTAAGGTGGTTCACACAACCTATCTAGATCTCGCCAAGGCTTTTGACACCACCCCCCACTCTGGAATTATGGATAAACTCACTAAACTAGGTATAAATCCCTATGTCACAAGATGGGTTGCCAACTGGCTCACTGACAGAACCCACACTGTGAAAGTAGCAGACTCCAAATCCAGCTTCAGACCAGTGACAAGTGGAGTACCACAGGGTTCAGTCCTGGGTCCTCTCCTGTTTGGTATCTACTTCTCTGAAGTACAGGCCAACACAGAATGTCTTTGGCTAACGAAGTTCGCAGATGACTGCAAACTAGGAGTCATAATCAAAACTCCAAAAGATGTGGACATCCTACAAAAGGGCCTTGCTGAGACAGATGCCTGGTGTCAAAGCCATGGCCTCAAGCTCAATGCCAAAAAGTGCATTGTCATTCCTTTTGGTAAAAACTCAGTACCCATGAACTACCACATAGGTGGTAGTCTACTTAACACTGAAAGTGTGATAAGAGACCTTGGGACACAGGTGAACAGTAGTCTCTCCTTTGATAATCACATCGCCACAGTAGTCAGGAAATTCTTCTATGTGGCATACCTCATCACAAAAGGTTTCTCATCCAGGAAAAAAGAGGTCATTGTTCCCTCTACTCGTCACTCATTAGACCCATTATAGAGTACAATGCCCCTTTTGGTATGTACCTCACAAGACATCTACAACAACTGGAAAGGCCACAGAAATACCTCACAAAGAGGATTACCGGCCTCAAAGAGATGCTCTATGCAGACTGTCTCAAAAAACTGCAGCTTTACTCCGTTGCATTTTGCCTACTCAGAGGCGATCTCTGCCTAACACACAAAGGTATGTCAAACCCAGAGCTTTTAGACATGCTCCAAGCCTCCACTTAAAGAAATCCCAATCCCTACGAGCTACATGCTCTAGGGACCTAAACCTCATCACCACAATAAACAGAACATGCTGAAGGGATAGATTCCTGTCCCAGAGACTTCCCATACACTGGAACAAACTACATATCTATATCAAACAAAGCTCCTCATTAGCACTCTTCAAGAAAAATCTTGATGATTGGATGGGAGATAGGAAATTCACCCCGGGGATCACTTCTGTAATAATTTTCTTGGGTGGCAAAAGCCAGGGTACCTTTGGCTAGGCTTATATAGGCCCTAGGGCCAATAGCATAGTACCTACCTATGAGCCTATGAACCTATGAACAAAACATGATGGAGGGATAGGTTCCTGACCCAGAGACTCCCCATACTCTGGAATAGACTGACCATCCATGTCAAACAGAGCACCTCACTGGCCCTCTTCAAAAGGAACCTTGATGATTGGATGGGAAATAGGAAATTCACCCCGGGGATCATGTCAGTCGCCCTGCTCGACAGGGGCCCAGAGAAATAAGTATTGTGGGAAAAATTTCCAGGGAATTGTTATGGCTAGGGTTGCATAGGCCTTAGGGCCGATAGGCTAGTACCAACCTATGAACCTATGAATCCATTGCAATGAATGTAAAGTACAGTTACAGTATTACCAGTATACCATGGTAGTCTTTGATGCCAAACCCCTGCCTAACATATGTGCGCAGTTGTTAATATAGGTGGCATACTGCTGTACTAGACTATACATGTTGCTAGATACACACGTACACCCTGTAACACAGATATGATTGAGGGCATGGTACAGGCATAATTACACCTACATCAGATATACATACAACACACAAATGTATGCCAACCCAGATGAGCTTTACCTGTGTACCATACAGTACTGTGTGTCACTACTTACAAAACCTTATGCTTGAGGTATGTAATCTGTGAGGACTACAGGGAACACACAATACAGTCTTTCCAAGCAATGTGAACATACACCATACTGTACTGTTTAGGCCTACAGCTTCAGGAAGTACTACAGTTCATATGGGAGTTGGATTCACCAGCAGTACCACTCACTAAGCATGCATGCATTGCTTTAGCCTACAATGGGACACCACAGTTGACAAAACGGGACTACGTCACACCATAAGCCATACTACTTTTTCTGCCTAGCAATAGCATACACATATTTTGCTGGGATAACAGCTAGGACACAAACTACCATGACAGAAACAATTTCACACTAAGCTATCACACCTTTACAGACTTTGCACACATTCACCAACACATTCACCATCACACTCATTCAACCTCACATAGCAATTATTGCACTAAGTACATGTGTGTGTGTGTGCATCGTGTCATGGATAGGTAATATGCTGCTGGCCCTAGGGCCTACAGCAGTCTAGCCATATGCTACCCTGGCCTTTGACACACATGTACTTTAATTTCACTTGCCCCTGTCAACCAGAGCCACAGAGGTGATTCCCGGGGTGTATTTCCCATCTCCCAAACAATCATCAGGAGTATTTATGACAACTGCTAATAAGGAGCTTTGTTTGCTATTGATAGGTGGTTTGTTCCAGAGTATGGCATGTCTCTGAGATGGGACTGTATCCCTCCAGCATGTGCTGTTTAGTGAGCTGACAAGGTTTAGGGCCCTAGAGTGTATATCTGGGAGGGATTGTAATATGTTTACGTGGAGGATGTCCAACAGCTATGGGTGTGACATAGCTTTGTATGTTAGGCAGAGGTCACCTCTAGGTAGGCGGTATGCAACACAGTGTAGCTGTGGTTTTGTGAGTCGGTCTGCATAGAGCATCTGTTTGAGGCCGGTATTATTCTTTGTGAGGTATGTCTGTGGCCTTTCCAGTTGCTGTAGTTGTCATGTGAGGTACATAGCACATGGGGCATTGTACTCTTTAATGGGTTTTAAGTGTGAGCAGTAGAGGGGAACACTGACCTATATTTCCCTAGATGATACACCTTTTGTAATGACATGTACCACATAGAGTACATGACTAGTGTGTCACTGTGATTATCAAAGGGGAGGCTACTGTCCACCTGTGACCCATGTTCCCTTATCACACCTTCGGTGTTAGGTAGACTACCACCTATGTGGTAGTTAATGGGTACAGTGTTCTGGCAAGAAGGGATGGCACTGCAGTGTCAACACTGGGCTTCAGTCCATACCTTGGTCGCCAGGCACCTGTCACAGTAAGTATGCCCCATGTCTCTCTCCCCCTCTCTCTCTCTCTACACACACACACACACACACACACATATATATATATATATATATATATATATATATATATATATATATATATATATATATATATATATATAGATATATATATGTATGTATATATACATACACACATACATGCACACATACATATGAACATCCATTGCTGTACATATAGATGTACATATAGGCACATATACAGTCCACTATTCATGGTGGGAATATCAATTATGCGACAGTTGTGAGATATACAATTATGTAATAATATTGCACAGTGTTGTGCAGACTGCATTGAAGGTGTCCTCAACCCATGTAGCTTTAGCAGGCTTCATTGGGTGCAACACTGCAAAACTGATAGAGCATACCCACAGCGTTTAACCACCACATGTCATATACCAGCACTGCATGGTAATTTCTTTGCCACACACTATAACCTACATAGAAATCTGCACATAACAACCTTCAACAACGTGTATGTATATGTATATATATATATATATATATATATATATATATATATATATATATATATATATATATATACACCCTTCACAAACAGTTGCAGTATGTCCCTTGCCCTATACACATGTACAGATACATATAGGTACGTACTGCTGCCACATATGGATGATTCACAGTATGTAGAGTACTCTTCAAAAACATCTACTACATGCCAGCAAATACATATGTATTGCATACCTTTCCTATGTATTGCTCTGTTCCATCTGTTTTTAAAGGAAATAATTTTTTGTTTTTAATTTTTTTTAGGTTTGTGTTTTCTCTGTCTGTTGTTGTTGCTCTTTCTTTTTCAGTGTCTCTCTGTTTCTGTCTCTTTGTCTGTGTCTGTGTCATTGCATCTGTCTCTGTCACTCTCTAATTCTTGCTCTCTCTCTATCTCTTGCTGCAATGAGATTATTGCATGTGTGGACAGCAAGAACAGCCTGCTTTTCTAGGTATCTGCACATGTGCATGTGATGGCCTCTGCACCAATTGGTGCCCACCATTTACTAATTGCATGCAGCCTGCTGTGTGGTAATTGCAGTACTCACTGTCATAGCAGCCTAATGCTATAAAATGTCCAATAATCAATGCTAGGTGCTGAAATGGTTCCTCCAAAGGCACACACAAGCGAAGCAAAAAACAGAAAAATCCTGGAAGAACACCGCTGGATGCTTTTAGTAGTAAAAATAAGAACTTTTAATAAAAGCTGGTACAAAACAGATAAGCGCTTTCGGGTTGGTAGCCCTTCATCAGATGAATAACAGACATCAAAACTCACAATTTAAACAAAACATCTTCCAATCAGCATCTAGTAAAAAACCCGCCTATTTTTCAGGGTGGGTTTCACTGGGATGACATCATTAAGACCCGGCCCCGTGTGGGCCATCAGCTTTATAATCCATCTAGACTCAATTAATTCAGTTAATTGTTTATCTCCACCCCTTCTACCCAAACTAACATTAACTATAGCCCTAAAGCTAGAATTGTGTGTGGGATAATCTTGAATATGTCTAAAGAGGGCATTGTGTTGATCACTGTTCCTAATGGCAGATAAATGCTGTAGGATCCTGACCTTAAACATATTGTTGGTTTTGCCCACATAAAAACAAGGGCAAGAACCACAATTGGCCAGATAAACAATGTCCTTTGTTCTACATGTAGCCCTGGCTTTTAAAGAAAAGATTCTACCTGAGACAGGATGCAGAAAAGTAGTGTCCTTATTGATAAAGGCACAGGCCTTACAGGTACCACAAGGTACAGTGCCTGCTTGTGACTTAAAACTCAGTTTTTTGGAATGATACTCCACATAACAGATCTTTTAAGCTCTTGTTCTTCCTGTATGCAATACAAGGGCTAGATCCTACTAAACCCCTAATCCTATCATCACTTACTAGAATGTTCCAGTTCTTTTTAACAATCACACCTATATCTTTAATGTTACTACTATATGTGAACATTACTTTAGGTTTAAGAATATTGGTGCCATTCTTAGAAGTTACATTATGTTCATCTATGGGACAATGCATCCAAGGTCTATACACATGTTTCCTCTTGTGTTTACTACCTTCAAGAACCTTGTTCACCATATCTCCCCTATAACCTCTTTCTTCAAAGTAACCTCTCAATTTGCTCATTTCCCCTTCAAAACAGGAATCCTCAGTACATACTCTTGAGATCCTGCCTAGCTGTCCTTCCACAATGTTGGGGAATGTATACCGTGGATGCATGCTATCAAATGAAAGGAGTATTCTTCCAACACTCCTTCCTATATATACCAGTGGAAAAACCTGTTTCAGTTTGTTCTATGGTGACATCCAAAAAATCTAACTGAGTATAGGAGGTACTTTTAGTAAATCTGAAAAACGTGGTGGTGGAATGTAGGAAAGATATAAACTCATCCAAGCGAGCTGGCTCCCCCTCCCACAAAGTAAACACATCGTCCACAAACCTCTTATATAGCTTGATGGATGGTAGCCAGATTGTGTTGTTGAAAATATATTGATTTTCCCAAAAGGAAAGCACTAAATTAGCATATGTATTGGCACAGGGTGTGCCATGACACCCTGTGCCTGTCTGTACAGTTGTTGTAAACCCAAAAAGATGTTATTCTCTAGTACCATAGTAAGCATAGTCTTCACAAGATCAACCTGTGAATCATTAGCTCCTCTATCCTTCAATAAACTGCCAACTGCTGATATTCCATACTGGTTATTTATGACCGTAAATAGGCTCTGTACATCCAGAGTAACCATTAAATAATGAGTCCTGGGCGTACCTCTATCTATCTCCCCCAAAGCCTTTAAAGAATCTCCAGTGTCCCTTAGAACATTACTCATACTATCCACATATGGTCTTAATATTGTTTCTAGCCATATGGAAATGTTCTCGGTCACCCATTTTCGACCCGACACTATGGGGCGAGGTGGTTCTATCAGGGATTTGTGTATTTTCGGTAACCCTTTGAAAAGAGGCGTTACCACCCCTTCAACCTTAAGAAACCTGTACAATCCTTCATCTATTACCATGTCATGCAGTAAGAGCTCTAGACTATTATGGACTTTGTCAACCAAATTTTTAACCATAACCGGGTTAATAGGAACATATGTGGAACCATCCGATAACAGCTCTGCTATCTTACTCTGATAGTAACTAGTATCTAGAACCACTACTGCACACCCTTTATCAGCCATTTTTATAGTAATCTCATTATTATCAATTAATCCCTGTAATGCTTTTCTCTGTTCTACTGTCAAATTATAATACTTATTATTGTGTCCCTTATGAAAATACTCCAAAAGGTCCCGCTCACAAGCATTAATAAACAAGTTCATGGAAGGAGTAAAAGGGGGCATATAGCTGCTAGGTTGTCTCAACGTTAAATCATTGGTATTGATTGCACCAAACAAATTACGTAGGGCTATACTCCTACAATAAACCATGAGGTCCATCACGATCTCGTGATAAACACTGTCCCTACTAGGAACAAATGAAAGCCCCTTATTAAGCACAACTAGGAAGGACAACTAGGCAGGATCTCAAGAGTATGTACTGAGGATTCCTGTTTCGAAGGGGAAATGAGCAAATTGAGAGGTTACTTTGAAGAAAGAGGTTATAGAGGAGATATGGTGAACAAGGTTGTTGAAGGTAGTAAACACAAGAGGAAACATGTGTATAGACCTTGGATGCATCGTCCCATAGATGAACATAATGTAACGTCTAAGAATGGCACCAATATTCTTAAACCTAAAGTAATGTTCACATATAGTAGTAACATTAATAATATAGGTGAGATTGTTAAAAAGAACTGGAACATTCTAGTAAGTGATGATAGGATTAGGGGTTTAGTAGGATCTAGCCCTTGTATTGCATACAGGAAGAACAAGAGCTTAAAAGATCTGTTATGTGGAGAGTATCATTCCAAAAAACTGAGTTTTAAGTCACAAGCAGGCACTGTACCTTGTGGTACCTGTAAGGCCTGCGCCTTTATCAATAAAGACACTACTTTTCTGCATCCTGTCTCAGGTAGAATCTTTTCTTTAAAAGCCAGAGCTACATGTAGAACAAAGGACATTGTTTATCTGGCCAATTGTGGTTCTTGCCCTTGTTTTTATGTGGGCAAAACCAACAATATGTTTATGTCAGGATCCTACAGCATTTATCTGCCATTAGGAACAGTGATCAGCACAATGCCCTCTTTAGACATATTCAAGATTATCCCACACACAATTTTAGCTTTAGGGCTATAGTTAATGTTAGTTTGGGTAGAAGGGGTGGAGACATCAAACAATTAACTGAATTAATTGAGTCTAGATGGATTATACAGCTGATGGCCCACAGGGGGCCGGGTCTTAATGATGTCATCCCAGTGAAACCCACCCTGAAAAATAGGCAGGTTTTTTACTAGATGCTGATTGGAAGATGTTTTGTTTAAATTGTTAGTTTTGATGTCTGTTATTCATCTGATGAAGGGCTACCGACCCGAAAGCGCTTATCTGTTTTGTACCAGCTTTTATTAAAAGTTCTTATTTTTACTACTTGAAGCATCCAGCGGTGTTCTTCCAGGATTTTTCTGTTTTTTACTGCTATAAAATGCTAAGTTAGGTAGGCGTAGCCCTTTCAGCTTTCCAAAGTGGGGCCCATGCTTGTTTGCTTTGGACACTGTTGTGTCAGTCAGAAGGTTGGTATACTTCTTATATCTGAAGCTAGGGTTGTAGCCAGTGATTTGCATATTGTACTCAAACCTGAATGTTGCTGCTTCTAGTACACACTTTGTCAGTGTAGAATTTTACTCACCCCTCCAAATGCTTACACAAGATACATGGTAATATGTACTTTTGTTTCTAATTAGACAATTAACTGCCATACAAATGTAGTTATTGCAATGTATTCTTCTGGCACATGAACTGTTTGTGAACTACTATACTGTAAATATTAATTAACTCACTTCTGAACAGTTTGTTGTTTATATGTGTCGACATTATCACAGGCTGCTCAAGACAACTGGACAAATTTCAGTACTGAGTATGCCTACCTACTTCCTTGGTAGAGCCTGAATACACAGGTATATTGTTCTTTTGGGTTGGGGTGCAGAAGTACAGAGAGCATTATATATTATTGTGTGATGTTTATCTTGCTGAACATACAGGGTTGCTGTGTACCTGTTAGTCTAACAAGGCAAGTAGTCTGTCGGCGTAGTTCCCACTTGTGGACATATCCAGATGGTAGCCAGAGGTTAGCCTATTATTCTTTGTCTGTGCACCACACCGGTCTTTTCTGCTCTGGAACAATGGCATTGTCACAGTTGGTTGCTACCAGTACATGGCTACATCCTTTGATATTTCTGTGTTGTACTCCTACATAAGGGTATGCTTGTGTGACTCATTCCAAAGCTATTTGCAGAGTGTGTAACAGCAGAAAAGCTGAAATTTCTGTGTGTTTCTGCCTCTGCCAGGCCTCTGATACACTCAGGTATATATCTGAACAGCCTCAGGGAAAGGTACATATAAGTGAGGTACACCTGTAATATATTACAGACATTAAGTTGAGGCTGTGAGAGAATCAGAGCATATGTATTAATACATCTTTTCTGACGTGCATGCAGTGTGTACTCTTACTTATTGACATTATTCATTAAGTGTAATTCCCCACTTTCGGCCTAACGTCACTACTTTTCAGAGGGATTCTGAGGGACACAGCTAACATTTATTTATGAATCAGGGACATCCCTGCAAAGCAGTCACAGTTGGAAAGTATGGCCTCTGCCCTATTGAAATATGCCAGTGTTTATCCTGCTCTGATACTGTGTGGGGTTTGTAAAGTGCTACTGTAACTTTATTTCCTGCTAGAATGGCTGGTTCTCTTTTCACAGTCATGCCATGCAATTCCACAGCAACTTATGGTAAAGATCCACAGAACAAGATTTGTGTTATGGCATTCCTATTTTCCCTTTACATTCACTCATTGTAATGCATGATATATTTATTACAGCACCAACTTGTCTGTCTACTGTGCCTTAGTGATACTTCATGCAGTGTAGTGTGTCCAAGGGCCGGGGATTGAGACTGACAGAGGTGTTTGATTTTCCTGCTCAGCAGAACAAGGGCCTTGCCATGCAGAGTGACTAAGGCACTTTTAAGCAGTTGTAAGTGGGTTTGCATAGGTTTGCGCGATGCTTAGCAATACTTAGCTAAGCGCACACTCGCTCAAACCCGCTAACTACTGCTTAAAAGTGCTTACTCCCACTAACCCCCATGCTAATTTCTTTGAAAGAAATGAAAATGGGGAGATAGGAAAGTGGTGAAAAAGGGGGCACAAAGAGGGAAAGACTGTAGGGAAACCAGCTCGGGATGTGCAGGACAGGTGTAGGGAAGGCCCATAACTGCCCATTTCTTTACCAGCAACAGTTGTGCATATGTTAGAAATTTGGAGTGAGATTTGAAACCTTCCACCCCGGAGGGAGGGGTGAGGATGACAAAGTATGTTGTACTGCTAATTATAATTATCAGTTTACATGTCCAGCGGACATGTGTGCGAAATGGGCAGCTTTGTATGGGGCATCATTTTTTTTTGTAGGAACAGATTGCCCTTTTTTTTCAGGTGAGAGTGGAATGTGAGGTAGAGGAAGTAGGTATATTTGGGGAGGTAGGTTGGGGAGGTAAACAGACAAGACAAATAAGACGCATACAGGAATATGACACATGGGGTGGGTGAACACAATTGACTGGGACGGATGTTTGGAAATCGCAAGCCCATGAGCTCACAGATGGTAACAGTGGAACTGAGATCCCCACCCATGGGCAGCCACTACTGCACCTTCACAGCCCCGAGGATGGCTGTGCTGGGGCTGCGTAGGAGGGGCAGGCTCACCCGTGAGTCATGCCACTCTTGCTTCGATCTGGCATAGGGGATCAGCGACTGAATGCTGGATCTTCCTACCCACCACAGCCCGGACCCTTTGGAGGGTGACAGGTGGCCCTTCTCCACCCACGCTTATACGGGGGGACAAGCCCCATCCCCTGCAGCATTTCCACCCAAAGGTGGTACAGGACCAATGGAGGAGGGGAGCCCGGGCTGGGCACCGGACTTGCTGGTGCCTGGTGCAATCGCCAGCTGAGGAGGGACAGGTGGGTCCGCTGGGACCGGCCTTCCCATACGTTCTGTGTTTAGGTGTGTTTAATTACAACATAGACAACTGCATTCCAAATTAGTTGTAACAGCATGCAGTAATATTCCCATTAATCCAACACACCAGGGTTCCAACAGTTGAACAGCAAGCATAACACAAGCATATATTGAACAACAGTGGACATTCCAACAGCATGCAGGGATGATTAGTGGCAACAGGCCACCAAGATTATGATGTTTGAACAGGGCACATGCATCAAAGTAAAGGCAGATATTTATAGAATAGGACATATGTCTCAACAAATGTTTTGAGATTACACATACCCAATGAGTTGTGGAATTGCATTGTTTATGCACATACAGTAGGGTGTAAAAAGATACCTCCATTAACCTCTTATAAGTACTTATAGTTTACACTACATTCCTATTGACTGTAGGTGTATATCCCCTACATGTATTATTATACTAGGAAACGTGCATTAGGTTGTGTGATGGGTTTGGCTAGTTCATTTTATACCTGACCTATATCTGACATACTAACTGTCCAAGATGCAGATGTTACTGCTACATAGTTATATATTTTATTTATATTTATATATCTACATATCTGGATGTGTTCACGTGACATTTTCAGTTATATTTCTACAGAACCCTACATGTCAAGTAGCACACTCACTTTTCTGGAGAACGCATTAACAAGCTACTCATGTGCCAGATTTACCTATGCATGCCAGCCATTAACCAACTGTTGATGACTGTATATATGCTTCAAAGACTGGCACTTCCTTCATCCACTTTATATGGGACTGCCCAACTGTGGGTTGACAGCGCTTAATACAACAGTACTATTTATATAATGCAAGGGTACAACAACATTTCAAAGTAAGTGACACGGACACACTCCAAGTATTATATCCTTATTAATTACATTACACACTTTTCTAGAGGCTCTCTCATTTATTTGATATTGCAGTGCATGCAGAAGACTTATTCAAGACGTATTATACCTTTATTAATAGGTTACAACACTCTTTTTCAGGCTCGCTCACTTATTTTATATAACAGTACATGCAGAGATATTATTCCAGACTTATTTTACCTTTATTAATGGGTTACAACACTCTTTTTTTGGCTCTCTGACTTATTTTATATAACAGTACATGCAGAGAAATTATTCAGGGCATTTTATGGCTTTATTTTTGGGCAATAACACTTTTTTTCAGGCTCTCTCACCTATTTTATATAACAGTACATGCAGAATAATTACTAACCTGCCTGGTGGCATAGGCTTGCTGATTCACTGCACGGACACCTGCAGCTGTGAAGTAAATGAAGGGATATTGAGACATACCCTATCCATTATATAGACTAAATTAGCATGTCTTACATACTTCATTCCATGGCTACCTACTCAGTAGTAGGGCATCTTGCATGTCACGGGCCTCCTGTATCCATTGGATCAGTAGGTCCTGCTTCCATCTCTTCAGGTCTGCATGGTAGTGACGGATCTGCTCACCAGTCTGCGGGATGCCTGTGGCACTGGTGAGATCATGAGCTAACCGGTTCCAAGCCTCTGCTTTGTACTCCGTCCCTTGGAACTGGCCCTGTAGGAGTCTTGACTCATGATGGTGGACAAGGAGCCAAACCATGTATTTTGACTCCTCGGTGCACCAGCGTTGCACTTGAAAGCGAGTACCCTCTCCAGCACCAGCCATTCTGACTGCAGATGGCAGCTACAATCAGTTATGGTGAGTATTCCCGCCTATGGAGCTTAAATATGCCGCATTTCCCGCATTTATTTGTGAGTGGCCATTTTTGAAAATTCTCAGCTAACAGCAAACCTGCTTAGCAATAGTTAATCTTCCATTTATAAGTATATGTATGTTAACAGTGCATGTTTATCCTAAGCTGTCATGGCTTAGTGGTTCAGTACTTTGAATATGGTGCACAGTGTCCTGGGTTCGAACCTTGTCATTGCTTTTTATTTTACTACTGTCCAGACAGGCTAGGGGGTGTGGCTGTGTTTAGACCACTTTGCACTACATTGCCTGATGGTGTGCTGGTTAGCATGGCGTGCAGCTCCGTGCAAACCTATTGCGCTAGGTAAAGTGCTGCTTAGCTATGGGCAATAATATTGCAGTAGGTAAAACCCTGCTTAGCTATGGGCAATTATATTGCGCTAGGTAAAACGCTGCTTAGCCATGGGAAATTATATTGTGCTAGGTAAAACGCCGCTTAGCCATGGGCAATTATATTGTGCTAGGTAAAACGCTGCTTAGCTATGGGCAGTTATATGTCAATATCCTTATTGCTGGTCACCTTCTTATCTTTATATGTATTCATTTTCTTCACTAATACATAGGCCATTTCAATGCTTTTTACTAAAATTTCCTTCATATATGTCAGGAATTATTTTATATACTAATTTAAAACATAAAATAGACAGGGGAGTGGTGGGACTAGAACCAGGAATGCCTCCTCTTTGTGCAAACGCTTTACCACTACGCTATTGCGCTTGATTTGCATAAACATTTCTTATTATGCTCTTCGAAAGCGAAATTGCTAACTGCAGCTAAGCAATGGGCACACCAGCAAACACGCAAATGGGCAGCTATATCGGGAATTATAAAAAAAAATTAGTTTACATTTTACATTTACAAAGGAGTTTAGTATGTGGGGATGTGTACTGTTTGCTATGTGTACATTTCAGTGGACTCGCTCATTGCATTTGTCATTTTCACTTTATATGTTTGCAGGGGTGTGGATATTTGGACTGCTTGGCAGTCCGACACACCCCCTGCAGTCTTACATGCTCCGTGTAAGCCTTCCAGTTGAGTCAACGCCCTCATGCATATGAATGATGCACTGATGTCATGGTCTTAAATGGCAGTTTCCGAGAAAGACTTGGTTAGTCTTCTTGGAGGATTACTGAATCCCCCCCAGAGTCTTTTTAGAAAACAAATTTCATGCTCTTTATTACTGAGTTGTCTCCAGGCAGTATTGCCCGTTGCATTCTGCATTTCTTTTTATTAAGCAAGAAACATCTTTATTAAATTATCACATATGACACAGATAATCATACATTTATATAAATTAAAACAAACTATATTGACACAGTTTTAGTTGGAAACATTATATATCACAAACCATACTGATGTAATTTTATTTGCAAACATTATACATCACTTATACACTATCCAGTCATTGTTAGTGAAACACTACATAGCTCAATCAAATCCTTCCTTCTTTTAAACCTTTTTTCTCCTGTGCATATATTGTTCTCACATATCTGATTTTTTTCCATGTAATATGCTCCAACATTTTTCTAAATATCCCAGTTCCACTTGTTTTATTTCTGTTGCTATATTCTCTACTACTACAGTTGGTTTAGACTTTGATTCCCATTTTCTACTAATCATTTTTTCGCAGCCACCATAATCAGACTCAGCAAGGCCTTCCTATGCCTAGGCCCTTACTGCCCCAATATTCTGGTGTGGTATGAAATTGCTTTGAACAACCAGGTGGTTGCTATAAGAAACAGATTCAATTGTTGTACAACAAGGGTGGATTGTGTATGTTCTGCCCCTGATTTTACATAGGAAAAACGGAGAGGAGACTAAGGGACAGAATATATGAAGATTTATATGAAATTAGAATGAGAAAAGAGAAAGAAACTAATGCCCTCAACAAACACATAAAATGTTACCCAAACCACACATTCAAATTTTGTATTTTGGAACAGTAATGAAAATTCATGGACCTTATTACTGGAAAAATGTGAATTATACTGGCAGCTTCATTTGAATGCCAATAATTGGCCTGGACTCAATGAACATGTTTTAATAGCATGTTTGCTTAAGTTAAAAGCACTGGAAAGATAAGCCCTAAATACACGGTCTATATTTTACATATGTCTACATACTTTTGCCTTCATTTTTTTCTTATTTTATGGGGAATACTGCTTATTGGATGCTATATATGCACTCAAAAGTCCATGTGCATTGCAGTAAGTTGAGCCATGGTAGTGTTTTACATTGATCATCATTACTGTTTGTGAAGAACATGGACAGTAATTAGCATGAACATTCTACCAAATAAATATCAATAAATAACAAATAAGTAGCATCTTAGGGAAAACAGAGAGCATTTTATTACTTAACATTCCCTCTCAATTGTGAATATTTTATTTCAACCCTACATAAGCTGTAGCTGAATAAAATATGGGGTATGTTCTTCTCCAACCCAGAGCTGTGAGGCAACTACCCAAGCCCCAGTTCTAAAGCATTAGTATAGACCAAAAATATAGGTTCATAGGTGTATAGGTGTATACTTGGCTAATGATCACAGAGACCGTTTTAAACTTAGACATGCATCCCAAATGTTTCTGACATGTTTTTGTATCCTAAGGGTATTTTAAAAAGTATAGGTACGTTATGGTTTGGATGATAAAGGATGTACAAGCTGCATCTGTCCAACACAGATGTATGTACCAGACCAGGGGTTCATTTCCATTTTCCCATCCACTTGTCCAAGTTATGCTTGAATTGGGTTAGGGAATAACTCCACTTCACATGGATGGAAAGCCTGTTTTACAGAAGGAAAAGTGTCTGACACATATGACTGTCCCTCCAGCATGTCCCATTTATGTTGGAAGCAAGGTTTAAGTCTTTGGGTTAGATAATAATGATGCAATTTGTTTATAGGTTCAAAGGTAAGTACTGGGCTAGCTGCTCTTGTGGGTCATTTTAAGCCTAGCCAATTTTTCTTTCAAAGCTGAAAATTAAACCCTGTACCTTGTGTCTGTGAGCTAAACACCTTAACCATTATGCCAACCCCCAACCCTGTGGATTTGCACAAGGTCCAATGAGTGGGCACCAAACATGCTTCTTATACCAGGCATAGATCACCCCTCAACATTCTGTAGGAAACAAAGTACAGAGAAAGGACTTTGAGGCAATTCATGTAGGACATATTGCTTTTGCCCTGTATTGTTTCTGTGAGGAGCCTTGGTGGATATCCAGTTGTTTTATGTGTCTTGTCAGGTACATACTAAAAGGGGTGTAGTACTCAGTGACTCGTTAAATAAAGATCAAATACAGTGCAATGATGATTTCCTTGGATCTAGATGACATACTACTGCTTATAAGCTACACATTATAAAATGTTTTCCTTACTACTCTAGACACATGATTGTCAAAAGTCAGTTTATTGTTCTCCTGTGTCACTAAATCCCTGACTACTGGATCTTCTCTTAGGGGTATGTTATCAATTAAGTATATTCCAGGGGAAGCCAACTTCCCATAGAATACTATTATGTTTTTCTTGGCATTGAGCTTTAGACTGTGGAAATGCCACCAGCTATTTGTCTGTGTCAGCCTTTCTTGGAGGATATTAGTGTCTTGGGGATTCTATGACAATGCCTAGTTTGCAATCAGCTGCATATTTAATCAGTGAGAGGTATTAACACTGGCCTTGACTTCAGAGAAATAGGTTCCAAGAAGGAGTGGATGCAGCACAGAACACTGAAGGACTCCACCAGTGACTGGCCACTTTGTGAAGGTGAACTCACCTATCCTAACTTTTTGAATCCTATCAGAGAGATAGCTGGCTATTCATTTGGTGACATAGGGCTTTATACGTAATTTTGTGAGTTTGTGTACAATATCTGAAGATACAAGTACAAGCTCTCAAGACAGTACCTCCTTTAAAATGTTTAAAGTAATTATTTGTTTCCAGGATTAACCTTACCTTAAAGATATTTTTCTTTTAGACAAATCAGTCAGATGGCTTATTATTGCTTCAAAATTTCAAAATGGCTACAGACTACCAACAATATCTGGCTAATCCCAGAAATGCCCCCACTTTCTTTACAGTGCATAAGATGCATTACTTCTCCATAACCTCTTGCTTTTCATTTTGGAGTCTGACAAACTCTCTGCCTGTCACATATCCCAAATGGTAGTCATTTGAAATGTCAGGACCTGCTTTAGTGAGTCCTGTAATGATGAGACTTAATGGTCAAAAAATGGACTTGTGTATATTATGCCCATGGTGGCCATTTCCCAAAATAACCCCTTTTCTCTGAGGCATGGTTATCTTGAAATTGGGATACATATCTATCTCTATATAAAAACACACACACACACACACACACACACACACACACACACACACACACACACACACACACACACACACACACACACACGCACACACACACACACACACACACACATATATATCTTGTGAAATGTCGAGCTTGTAAGGTAGATCTATATATATATATATATACATATATATATATATATATATATATATATATATATATATATATATATATATATATATATATATATGTATATATGTAGAAGTTTGGGAGAGTGGGTCTTGCTCCCCTACAGTGGTTGCTCGTGGACTTAACCCCTGGTAAAAAGAAGTTTAAAGGTACAGACTGATGTTCAATATTCACTCTTCTCCTGCATTTTTTGTGTTTTTTTCAGCATGTCAGCACTCAGCATTACAAGTGCAGACATTTCAAAAAGGAACCATTCCAAATACTTTACTTCAGTTATTCTTAGTTAGCTTTAGGGAAAATTAACAGTTAAATTGTATGATTTCAATGAACCAAAGACAGCCTTAGTCTTGACTAAACAGTAGTCCAAAATTTCAGATGGTATTATAACATTGTAAAGGTAAGCAGTAGTATGTTTGTTATTAGGTTTTTATCAATCGAGTTGCTGAAAAGTTCCATGGCTATTGTAAAACAAAAAAGGGACAACAGCATATTAGAATAATCTTACTGGGTTCAAAAGGCTGCTTTCTTCAAGGCTTGCCCCATTACAAGGATTTGCAATACTTTTCATCTGATCTAATATGGTCAAGAATCATACCTTCCCCAATGCATTTGTTAGTAAATCTACCTTAGACATTGGGAAGCTGTCAGTTTACTGAAATGCTGCCTAGCTTCCCAAAAACGTTGCAAAGCCTGACTGTTTTATCAGTCATTAAAGACTGACCTTTCTGCTCACTTTTCAGTTCCTCTTTTTCCCAATGCTAAGCATTTATTTTTGTCTCTGTTACTCTGTAAGGATTTAATTTAACTTTCTCTCCAGCAATGTTTTCACTATGGTGTTGAATTAGTTTTGTTCTGACAGTTCTGAAAACAGTTTTCTTAATAAAACCTGTCTTCTCTCATGTTTCTTTTGAATAGATAGCACATCATCTATGTGAACTGCAGATACAGAGATAACATTTTCTTTCTGCACAAATTTTATCCATGTAATGCCAGAAAAGACTTACTACAGAGGTCTGCATTTCTTTCCAATGTTTCAGAATAGATATATAGTATATCTTTTCTGACTTTCTCTGTTTGTCTAACCCTATAGATTATATATTTTCATTTTTGCACATGGAGTCTTACATTTAGGCAAAACCATGTTTATCGCTGAGGGAAAACAATCGAACAACTGTTGCCCAACTTACAATTTACCAGTCCTTTTTTTATACCCCCACTTGCATTACTTAGTCTCTTTTCATGCTCTAAAGCCAGTCAATGGATACCACTACTTTCAGTCTATATTGTAAGTTGATGTAGTGTTCTTTGACACTTTTAAGTGGGGGGAGTCTTCTTCCCATGTTTTCCTGAAAAAGATGTAACAGTCCACAAGGGTATCTACCATATAGTAACTCCAAAGGATTGAATCCTATCAACGGTTGCAATACTTTTCTCATAGCTTCAGAAGATGTGGCATAAATTGGCCCTGGATTACTATGCTATTTAATTATCTTTTAAACCATGCACTATAACATCTGGTTAAAACACACCACTAATTTTTAATGTCCAGTTAAAACACTCCATTAATACATTTGTTTGTCAGTGGTATATTGAGATTTTAATAGCTAGAAATAACCACTGGCACAGTAGCTGCATTATTCTCAAAATTAATGTAATTATCTATTGTTTGAGTAATACTTAACCTGGAAATTGACAAGACTAGCTTCCTTATGTAGGGAAATTGCCACAGAGGTTTTTGAGATACAGTACAATGTAACCAGAATGTGTTGAAACCCATGGCTGGATTTTACCAAATGTTCTAAATATGTCCATAACAATTCATTTCAAAGGGTGCATCTCTAAGATTCATAAGGTTTTTAAATCATAGATGAGGGACTGTATTCTGGTATTTAATGTATCCCTCATTGAAGGTTTTAACTTCATTCATCATTTTTGGGCAAAACACCTTGTTGAGACCCATGCATACCTCTTAACCTCTTTAAGCCAGAATTCTGGACAATGCCTAAAATAATCTGGGGTAGAAGGCCCCAAAAATTGGACAGATTTTAAATATTTTCTCAAAAACTTAGAAAGTAACGGCCAAGAGCAATCAGGCCAGTCATCCCTGGAATTTAACATTAACACTTTCTGAACAATTCAAACTGTTTTAAAAGAAGCTAAGTAAATTTCGGGCAATATAATGTCATTTTAACTTCTTTAATTAGTGTTTAAAATGAGAAAGAGTTCCAAAGGGACTCCACATTTGAAAATATGCAAATAATTCAGAGGCATATTCTATTTTGCACAATGGGCTACTGGAATTAGTTGATCCTACAGATCCTAGAATGATATAAATCTAGATTCAAGCAAATAACATATTTATGGCCAAGCTTGAAAAATAAATTAATGAACTAGACAAGTCTATTACTTTTGATCTAATTTTTGAGATGTACAAATAACAATGCAATAACATTTTTGTCAGGTAATAAGCATATGGATATTGTCAAAGAACATAAAGAAAAGAATCTAATAAGAGATAATAATTATGAAAAGAAAACAAAATATCTAATGCCTGGAATTAAAAAGAGTGGTAAACAACATATTTTTGATAAGAATAACAAAAGATTACTAGAGAGACATCAGTTGTGGATGAGAATTTTAAAATAGATAATTAAACAGATTTTTTAGACACACTGCATCTGAGGACGTTAAAGCGACTGACAGGGAGAGTGACTACCTGGAATAAAATTCCCCAATGACCTGCAGCCAATTGGAAAGCCTGCATAAATCATCAATGAAGAGGAAGGGAATGGAGGAATATGAACAACTGATTAGTTATTCAGAAGAACTGATAAATTTATATTCAGAATAACATTAAAGGATTCAATTATTGTGATCATAATGTTACTTCTGTTTTCTGGCATTTATTTTCAAATGGATTAACTTTTGTCCTAACCTTTCTAAAGAGAAAAAAAATATTTCTAGCAAACATTTGTAACAGTAAAGCTATACACATAATGAAGTTTGATAATGGAGGGGGATTACTTTTGGTAGATTTTGGTAGATTATTACTCCAAACACCATTATATTGGGCAACTTCAAATACCAAAACATAGACTGGGAGCATTACTCTAGCTCCAACACCCTAGCCCAAAGGTTCCTAGAATTCATAAACTCAAATGCTATGGAACAACTTGTTACCACTGCCACAAGAGGGGAAAACATACTGGACCTGATCATCACCAACATGGGGACTCTATGCTCCAGGCCAGAAGTGTATCCCTCACTGGTAAGATCAGACCATAAACTAAACCAACTGGATATTCACATCCCGACCCCACCCCCTGCCCAGAAAACCACAGTGAAAAACTTCTCTAAAGCAAATTTCAAACTCCTCAAAACCGAGGTGGAATCCTTCAAAGCCCTCGGGCCTGTGGAAAATACGGCCCAGACCACAGAATCCTTTATAAATGCATTCTATGAACACCTTCAGGAATGCATGGATCATGCAATCCCAAAAAAAACCAAGACCCAATCCTCCAAAGGCAGACGTCCTGTCTGGTGGACCCCAGCCATAAACAAACTATACAATAGAAGGAGGAAGCTACTACATGATAGAGCAAAATCCCAAAAAGGGAAGGCATCTGTGATCACTATTAGCAAAAAACTATGGGCACTCATAAAATCGTCTAAGGCCAGCTTCGAGAGAAAAATTGCACAGGACACTAAGGATAATCATAAGGCTTTCTTTAGTTATGTTAGGAACCTCGGTGGGAATTCCCAGATATGCTCAGAATTAGTCCAAAATGACAAAAAATACACCGAACCCACAGACATTGCCAACATCCTAGCTGACAGGTTCAGTGCAAACCTCTCCCCCCCCTCCCCACCAAAAAGGCAAATATCTATCCCCAGCAGAGTGCTGCCCCCCTGACATCTCAGATGCTCAGGTAAGTGTCGCCCTCTCCAAAGCAAAAAACGCAGCATCAATGGGACCAGACAGTGTCCCGGGCTGCATCCTACATGAACTCCAAGAAGAGCTAAACCCAAACAATCTCAACCTTACTACAGGATATGTACCCAAAGAGTGGCGTAGAGCAACAGTGGTCCCTCTCCACAAAGGTGGTGCCTCAACGGACCCTGGAAACTATTGCCCCATAAGCCTGACTAGCTTGGTCTGCAAAGCTATGGAAAGGATCATCATAGACCTCCTAAATAAAGATATTGGGGACCTACAGACACTGGATCCTACCCAGTTCAGCTTTGTTAAGGGCAGCTCCTGCCTCTTAAACCTGGTCAACTTCTTTGAAACCGTCACCAAGGCCATTGACGAAGGGAAGGTGGTCCACACAGCCTACCTGGACCTCGCAAAAGCCTTCAATACAATACCCCACTCGGGCATTATAGATAAGCTCACCAGCTTAAATATAAACCCATATGTCACTAGATGGGTTGCAAACTGGCTCAAGGACAGAACCCACATGGTTAGAATTGCTGGAGCCATGTCAGACTCCAAACCAGTTACAAGTGGCGTCCCACAAGGCTCAGTCCTTGGACCTGTCTTGTTTGGTATATATTTCTCGGAGGTACAGGCCAACACAGAAGGACTGTGGCTGACCAAGTTCGCAGATGACTGGAAACTGGGCGCCATAATCGACTCTCCAGCCAACACAAGCATCCTCCAAAAGGGCCTCATAGAAACAGACAACTGGTGCCAGAGCCATGGCCTCAAGCTAAACGCCAAAAAGTGTATAGTCATCCCCTTTGGCAAAAACAAAGTGCCCACAAATTACCACATAGGTGGTAATCCATTAAGTACAGAAGAAGTAATTAGGGACCTGGGGACCCAAGTTGATAGCAATCTCTCATTTGACAACCACGTGGCCAAAGTGGTTAGAAAAACATTTTATATAGCCCACCTAATCATGAAGGGATTCACATCTAGATCAGAGGAGGTCACCGTGCCTCTTTACTCATCCCTCATCAGGCCCATAATCGAGTACAATGCCCCTTTTTGGATGTACCTTACCAAACACCTGCAGCAACTGGAAAGACCCCAAAAGTACCTCAGTACCTCACCAAGAGGATCAAAGGGCTCAAACAGATGCCATATGCTGCCCAGTTAAAGAATCTCCAGCTCTACTCAGTGACATACCACCTGCTCAGAGGCGATCGGTGCCTGACATATAACGCCATGTCCAACCCAGAATTAAGGGACATGCTGCACCTCAAAAAATCCAAATCCCATCGAGCTATGCGCTCGAGAGTCTTGAACCTCAGCACTGAAATAAATAGGACATGCTGGAGGGACAGATTCATAACCCAGAGGCTCCCTTCACTCTGGAATAAAATCCCAGTCCACGTTAGGCAGAGTCCCTCATTGACTCTCTTCAAGAGGAATCTTGATGAGTGGATGGGAGATCATAGGTTTACCCCGGGTATCCCTTCTGTGTCACTGTTAGACAGAGGCACAGTATACTAACCTCGAAAAAGGGCATAGCAAAATTAATTTAAAATGGGTGGCGAAAGCCAAACATACTCTGGCTAGGCTTATAAATGCCCTAGGGCAGATAGCCTAGTATGAACCTATGAACCTATATAGCCACCATATTGTTGAATTATGACACATATGAGCTTATTACTAAGAATACTGTTAATACTGCATATCATAAAATTGATTTGTATTTGAATGATGCTTTGCTTGAAGGTAAGTTGGATAGGTCTGGGGATTCAATATATTCAGTATAGGCTTAGCATGAAGCCTACATGGAGTTTATGTGTTTGTGCGATGAGCAGCAGTACAATTGCATATGCATGCCATGTACCTCGTTTAAACATAAACAAGTTTCATGGCCATCAACAGTGTTTCCAGCCAGGAAACTATGTATAGCAACATGGACAGCAGCAGTCATGTAAACTTGTTTATCTATGGGCAAACTAGATCTGTGTAATTGTGGAGAAAGCCACAATGACTACCAGGGTATTAATAAAGCAATTTATATAGTTTCAATATATTACATGAACGTGTATGCAGTGCAGAGTATTGTGGAAACCTGTGTCAGGCATACTGAATAAAAGTTGTGTAAATGACCAGCAAGGATACATACGCTGCAATATAAATTAATAGCCAGGGGAAGTGTGTATATTGAAAATGGATACACACATAAATTATAGGAGTGAACATAGGGGAATAGGACAGGTGAAACATGGTAATGTACAGCAGAACAGAGCATATCAATGAATACAGATGTAGCATAAACATCACATACTGACATGATATAGTATGGACTGCACAGTTATTGTATATTATGTGACTGCCACACACGGAGACATATCAGTAGAGGGGATAAACTGTGGTATAAGCATCCTGACATGAACAATGGACATGACATATATCAGGGATGGTATATACAATAGGGCATATGTGCATATTGTGAAACTGTGCAAAATAAGTTGCCTGAATATGACTGTAATGTCAGCATAGGTCTCAGCTAAGGGGGACACATAGCAACAGGCCCTTGGACAACAGTAGACAAAAGCATATTAGAATAATCTTACTGGGTTCAAAAGGCTGCTTTCTTCAAGGCTTGCCCCATTACAAGGATTTGCAATACTTTTCATCTGCTCTAATATGGTCAAGAATCATGCCTTCCCCAATGCATTTGTTAGTAAATCTACCTTAGACATTGGGAAGCTGTCAGTTTATTGAAATGCTGCCTAGCTTCCTACTTTATTTTGCTTTTGCGTAATCTTAAAAGTACTCAGTTGTATTTATTATTGCTTGTTGTAAGTCATTCTAAGCCTTTTAGTTTAAGCACTTGGGCTTCAGACCAGTTGTTTTACATTAAGAAGATTTGTGGTCTGCACTGTAGTGGCAGAACAGGTAGCTTACATCCTTCTAAGTTGGGAAATGCTGATTGAGGGCTCAGTGTCTGTTATTCTAAAAGTGTATTCATTCTGGTTTAAGCACTTGGGCTTCAGGCCAGTTATTTTACATTAAAAGGGTTCATGGTCTGCACTCTTGTGGGAGGAGATGCTGGACTCTGCCCTTCTGAGCTGGGAATTTCTGGTTAAAGGCTTATAGTGCCTGCATATTTCAACTGTTTCTTACTGAAATTGGTACACCTTGTTTGCTGTAGCATAGACTAGGTCCAGGCCTGCTGAATCTAGCTTTGTTTGTATGCTTGTTGTTTGTTTGCTTGTTATTTCTCTGAAACGCTAATACCACCTAAAACACATCTTTTCAGCACTTCTGTGGATCCCTAGTGATATCTGCATTGCTTACTGTACTTATTTCCTTGTTTCACTTAAAAGAAAGTTACTGTTTGTCGTTTTTGCATTTAAGTTACCAGTAACACATTGCATTTAAGTTACCTGTTACTTGCTCACTAAAGCAATTATATAAGTCAGCACTAAAAAATTAAAAGCACTACACCCTCACAAACTCCCCTTGAGTACCTTGTTCCCCATTGGCCCTTTTTTTTCAATTATAAAGGAATTCAAAATACTATTCTAGCATGTCCAAAGGTCAGTTGTCAATCTCCTCTCTGGTCCAGCTGGTGAATCTGGGAATCTTGAGGCAATGTTACAACTGCCTCATGTACACAGACAACCCTCTCCTCCTCCCAACAAATTCCAACACATGTGAGAGATGCATCCATATAGACAAACTGGAGGCTAAGCTCTCTCAACTCAGTACTGGCGTAACCAGTCAGGAGGAGAAGGAAACCACATGCACTACAGTTCCAGTCTCACATAGACCTACCACGACAGCAAACCAAACACATAAACACACAAAAACATACTTGGAGGCTCTAAATAAAAATCTGCCTAAGCAGCAGAGACCTCCAAAGCAGACACCCAAGCAATCATTACCCCAAAACAAAACATGTGCAGCACATAGCTCACACAGCCAGTGTGCCAAACAGTCACAGCCCTTAAGGCTAAAAAAAAACACCTAATACACTTGTAATAGGTGACTCTATCGTCAGGCACACTGATGTCCCGCTCACCAGACTGAACAAGGAGAAGGTCACGGTGAGCTGCCTGTCAGGCGCTAGGATCCGCCGCATAACACAAGCACTCAGGTCACTCCAAGGCAAGTAGAAATATGACTTAGTCATTGTCCATGCTGGTGTGAATGACCTGAGACGTACCTCCCTGGACTACATGAAAAGAGACATAGAAGAGCTCTCTGAGCATGTGGCCCAGGCTGGTATGACCCTTACCTCGAGTAGCATCTTACCCTCACCAAGAATGATGCCACAATATGAAGACAAGATGATCAATTTCAACAATTGGCTTAAGTATTGGTGTCATTCAAAGGGGATCCAATGCCTGTCAGCCTGGGATGACATGCTCAACAAGCCACAATGCTTCGCTAGGGACGGCTTGCACCTGTCACCTCTGGGCTTTCGGATATTGGCAAAGGCTGTTGCTACCCCTATAGTGCCTTTTTTAGGCAAGGCTCAAAAGACAACCTCCATAGGTATCACAAGGGATAAGAAACTAAGAGTAATGCTACTCAACGCCAGAAGTCTAAACCTCAAGATGCACGCACTCGAAACTCTGCTTAGCATGGAGAACATCGATATCTGTGCAGTAACAGAAACCTGGTTCAAGGCTCCTGAGAGCACCCCAGCACTACCAGGTTATACCTCATACCATGCTTTTCGGCCCCAAAACTTGGAGCGAACCACAAAAGGAGGGGGAGTATCAATATTTGTCAAAGATACCCACACCTCCAGGTTGGTGGCACAGCACGAAGCATCAGAGACTATCCATATCCAACTAACAGTGGGTAAAACTGCCTTCCAGTTTATAGCCTGCTACAGACCACCCTCCCAAACCCAGGAACCCCACTTGGCCTTCCTGAGAACACTGGAAAATATTAAGATCTCTCCAAACACCATTATATTGGGCGACTTCAACTACCCAAACATAGACTGGGAGCATTACTCTAGCTCCAACACCCTAGCCCAAAGGTTCCTAGAATTTATAAACTCAAATGCTATGGAACCACTTGTTACCACCCCCACAAGAGGGGAAAACATACTGGACCTGATCATCACCAACATGGGGACTCTATTCTCCAGACCAGAAGTGTATCCCTCACTGGTAAGATCAGACCATAAACTAATCTCACTGGATATTCACATCCCGACCCCACCTCCTGCCCAGAAAACCACAGTGAAAAACTTCTCTAAAGCAAATTTCACACTCCTCAAAACCGAGGTGGAATCCTTCAAAGCCCCCGGGCCTGTGGAAAATACGGCCCAGACCACAGAATCCTTTATAAATGCATTCTATGAACACCTTCAGGAATGCATGGATCATGCAATCCCAAATAAAACCAAGACCCAATCCTCCAAAGGCAGATGTCCTGTCTGGTGGACCCCAGCCATAAACAAACTATACAATAGAAAGAGGAAGCTACTAAATGATAGAGCAAAATCCCAAAAAGGGAAGGCATCTCTGATCAGTATTAGCAAAAAACTACGGGCACTCATAAAATCATCTAAGGCCAGCTTCGAGAGAAAAATTGCGCAGGACACTAAGGATAATCACAAGGCTTTCTTTAGTTATGTTAGGAACCTGTGGGAATTCCCAGATATGCTCAGAATTAGTCCAAAATGACAAAAAATACACCGAACCCACAGACATTGCCAACATCCTAGCTGACAGGTTCAGGGCAAACTTCTCTCCTCCCTCCCCACCAAAAGGGCAAATATCTATCCCAGCAGAGTGCTGCCCCCCTGACATCTCAGATGCTCAGGTAAGAGCCGCCCTCTCCAAAGCAAAAAACACAGCATCAATGGGACCAGACGGTGTCCCGGGCTGCGTCCTACATGAACTCCAAGAAGAGCTAAACCCAAACATAAAACTACTGTTCAATCTCAGCCTTACTACAGGATATGTACCCAAAGAGTGGCGTACAGCAACAGTGGTCCCTCTCCACAAAGGTGGTGCCTCAACGGATCCTGGAAACTATTGCCCCATAAGCCTGACTAGCTTGGTCTGCAAAGCTATGGAAAGGATCATCATGGACCTCATAAATAAAGATATTGGGGACCTACAGACACTGGATCCTACCCAGTTCGGCTTTGTTAAGGGCAGATCTTGCCTCTTAAACCTGGTTAATTTCTTTGAAACAGTCACCAAGGCCATTGATGAGGGGAAGGTGGTCCACACAGCCTACATGGACCTCGCAAAAGCCTCCGATACAATACCCCACTCGGGCATTATAGATAAGTTCACCAGCTTAAATATAAACCCATATGTCACTAGATGGGTTGCAAACTGGCTCAAGGACAAAACCCACATGGTTAGAATTGCTGGAGCCATGTCAGAATCCAAACCAGTTACAAGTGGCGTCCCACAAGGCTCAGTCCTGGGACCTCTCTTGTTCTGTATATATTTCTCGGAGGTACAGGCAATCACGGAAGGACTGTGGCTGACCAAGTTCGCAGATGCCTGCAAACTGGGTGCCATAATAGACTCTCCAGCTGACACAAGCATTCTCCAAAAGGGCCTCATAGAAACAGACAACTGGTGCCAGAGCCATGGCCTCAAGCTAAATGCCAAAAATTGTTTAGTCATCCCCTTTGGCAAAAACAAAGTGTCCACAAATTACCACATAGGTGGTAATCCATTAAGTACAGAAGAAGTAATTAGGGACCTGGGGACCCAATTTGATAGCAGTCTCTCATTTGACAACCACGTGGCCAAAGTGGTTAGAAAAACATTTTATATAGCCCACCTAATCATGAAGGGATTCACATCTAGATCAGGGGAGGTCATTGTGCCTCTTTACTCATCCCTCATCAGGCCCATAATTGAGTACAATGCCCCTTTTGGGATGTACCTTACCAGACACCTGCAGCAAATGGAAAGACCCCAAAAGCTCCTCACCAAGAGGATCAAAGGGCTCAAACAGATGCCATATGCTGCCCGGTTAAAGAAACTCCAGCTCTACTCAGTGGCATACCGCCTGTTCAGGGGCGATCTGTGCCTGACATATAAAGCCATGTCCAACCCGGAATTAATGGACATGCTGCACCTCAGAAAATCCAAATCCCATTGAGTTACACACTCGAGAGACTTGAACCTCAGCACTGAAATAAATAGGACATGCTGGAGGGACAGATTCATAACCCAGAGGCTCTCTTCACTCTGGAATAAAATTCCAGTCCAGGTTAGGCAGAGTCCCTCATTGACTCTCTTCAAGAGGAATCTTGATGAGTGGATGGGAGATCATAGGTTTAACCCGGGTATCACTTCTGTGTCACTGTTAGACAGAGGCACAGTATACTAAAAAAAGGGCATAGCAAAATTAATTTAAAATGGGTGGCAAAAGCCAAACACATTCTGGCTAGGCATATAAATGCCCTAGGGCAGATAGCCTAGTATGAACCTATGAACCTAAAAACATTGCAAAGCCTGACTGTTTTATCAGACATTAAAGACTGACCTTTCTGCTCACTTTTCAGTTCCTCTTTTCCCCAATGCTAAGCATTTATTTTTGTCTCTGATACTCTGTAAGGATTTAATTTAACTTTCTCTCCAGCAATGTTTTCACTATGGTTTTGAATTAGTTTTGTTCTGACAGTTAGTTCTGAAAACAGTTTTCTTAATAAAACCTGTCTTCTCTCATGTTTCTTTTGAATAGATAGCACATCATCTATGTGAACTGCAGATACAGAGATAAAATTTTCTTTCTGCACAAATGTTATCCATTTAATTCCAGAAAAGACTTACTACAGAGGTCTGCATTTCTTTCCAATATTTCAGAACAGATATATAGTATATCTTTTCTGACTTTCTCTGTTTGTCTAACCCTATAGATTATATATTTTATTTTTTGCACGAGAGTCTTAAATTTAGGCAAAACCATGTTTACTGCTGAGGGAAAACAATAGAACAACTGTTGTCCTTTTTTTAAACCTCCACTTGCATTACCTAGTCTCTTTTCATGCTCTAAAGCCAGTCAATGGATACCACTACTTTCAGTCTATATTGTAATCTGATGTAGTGTTCTCTGACACTTTTAAGTGGGGGGAGTCTTCTTCCCATGTTTTCCTGAAAAAGATGTAACAGTCCACAAGGGTATCTACCATATAGTAACTCCAAATGATTGAATCCTATCAACGGTTGCAATACTTTTCTTATAGATTCAGAAGATGTGGCATAAATTGGCCCTGGATTATTATGCTTTTTAATTATCTTTTAAACCATGCACTATAACATCTGGTTAAAATACACCACTAATTTTTAATGTCCAGTTAAAACACCCCACTAATACATTTGTTTGCCAGTGGTATATTGAGATTTTAATAGCTAGAAATAACCACTGGCACAGTAGCTGCATTATTCTCAAAATTAATGTAGTTATCTATTGTTTGAGTAATTCTTAACCTGGAAATTGACAAGACTAGCTTCCTTATGTAGGGAAATTGCCGCAGAGGTTTTTGAGATACAGTACAATGTAACCAGAATGTGTTGAAACCCATGGCTGGATTTTACCAAATGTTCTAAATACGTCCATAACAATTCATTTTAAAGGATGCATCTCTAAGATTCATAAGGTTTTTAAATCATAGATGAGGGACTGTATTCTGGTATTAAGTGTATCCATCATTGAAGGTTTTAACTTCATTCATCATTTTTGGTCAAAACACCTTGTTGAGTCCCATGCCTACCTCTTAACCTCTTCAAGCCAGAATTCTGGACAATGCCTAAAATAATCTGGGGTCAAAGGCCCCAAAAATTGGACAGATTTTAAATATTTTCTCAAAAACTTAGAAAGTAATGGCCAAGAGTAATCAGGCCAGTCATCCCTGGAATTTAACATTAACACTTTCTGAACAATTCAAACTGCTTTAAAAGAAGCTAAGTAAATTTTGGGCAATATAACGTAATTTTAACTTCTTTAATTAGTGTTTAAAATTAGAAAGAGTTCCAAAGGGACTCCATATTTGAAAATATGCAAATAATTCAGAGGCGTATTCTATTTTGCGCAATGGGCTACTGGAATTATTTGATCCTACAGATCCTAGAATTATATAAATCTAGATTCAAGCAAATAACATATTTATGGCCAAGCTTGAAAAATAAATTAATGAACTAGACAAGTCTATTACTTTTGATCTAATTTTTGAGATGTACAAATAACAATACAATAACATTTTTGTCAGGTAATAAGCATATGGATATTGTCAAAGAACATAAAGAAAAGAATCTAATAAGAGATAACAATAATTATGAAAAGAAAACAACATATCCAATGCCTGGAATTAAAAAGAGTGGTAAACAACATATTTTTGATAAGAATATCAAATGATTACTAGAGAGACATCAGTTGTGGATGAGAATTTTAAAATAGACAAACAGATTTTTTAGACACACTGCATCTGAGGACGTTAAAGCGACTGACAGGGAGAGTGACCACCTGGAATAAAGTTCCCCAATGACCTGCAGCCAATTGGAAAGCCTGCATAAATCATCAATGAAGAGGAAGGGAATGGAGGAATATGAACAACTGATTAGACATTCAGAAGAACTGATAAATGTATATTCAGAATAACATTAAAAGATTCAATTATTGTGATTATAATGTTACTTCTGTTTTCTGGTATTTATTTTCAAATGGATTAACTTTTGTCCTAACCTTTCTAAAGAGAAAAAAATATTTCTAGAAAACATTTGTAACAGTAAAGCTATACACATAATGAAGTCTGATAATGGAGGGGGGATTACTTTTGGTAGATTATGGTGAATACATTAATCATATAGCCACCATATTGTTGAATTATGACACTTATGAGGTTATTACTAAGAATACTGTTAATACTGCATATCATAAAATTGATTTGTATTTGAATGATGCTTTGCTTGAAGGTAGGTTGGATAGGTCTGGGGATTCAATATATTCAGTATAGGCTTAGCATGAAGCCTACATGGAGTTTATGTGTTTGTGCGATGAGCAGCAGTGCTAATTGCATATGCATGCCATGTACCTCGTTTAAACATAAACAAGTTTCATGGCCATCAACAGTGTTTCCAGACAGGAAACTATGTAGAGCAACATGGACAGCAGCAGTCATGTAAACTTGTTTATCTATGGGCAAACTAGATCTGTGTAATTGTGGAGAAAGCCACAATGACTACCAGGGTATTAATAAAGCAATGTATATAGTTTCAATATATTACATGAAAGTGTATACAGTGCAGAGTATTGTGGAAACCTGTGTCAGGCATACTGAATAAAAGTTGTGTAAATGACCAGCAAGGGTACATAGGCTGCAATATAAATTAATAGCCAGGGGAAGTGTGTATATTGAAAATGGATACACACATAAATTATAGGAATGAACATAGGGGAATAGGACAGGTGAAACATGGTAATGTACAGCAGAACAGAGCATATCAATGAATGCAGATGTAGCATAAACCCTAATCACATACTGACATGATATAGTATGGACTGCACAGTTATTGTATATTATGTGACTGCCACACACAGAGACATATCAGTAGATGGGATAAACTGTGGTATAAGCATCCTGACATGAACAATGGACATGACATATATCAGGGATGGTATATACAACAGGGCATGTGTGCATATTGTGAAACTGCAAAATGAGTTGCCTGAATATGAATGTAATGTCAGCATAGGTATCAGCTAAGGGGGACACATAGCAACAGGCCCTTGGACAACAGTAGACAAAAGCATGCACAATCAGGGGCAATATCAGAATAATGCAACCAGTAATCCCAATCTTCCACATAATCATAGATGGTTCTGCAAGAACACACTTGTTAAACTATTATGATTCATCAGCAATCTCTGAGGCAAATCAAGCACCATCTGTCTCAAAATGTAACATCTGCCAGAGGTGTTCAGAGGGACACTGTTACATCTGTATTAGAAATAACAAGCAATCCTAGCTAATTGACAAGTGTGCATACCACTTGGTCTATGCATAAGGGTGTGTTGTCCATATTGTAATTATCTTGTGTATTTGTGTTCAGAATGGAACTAACCCTCCCATGAGCTTCCTTCATCTACTATGTCCCCATGGCTGTGGCATCCATTCTTTGTGTGTGTTGATACTGTATGCATTATACCAGTACCACACTTGAATTCAGTGATTGTCCACAATTTGCAGTCCTCCACAAAGCTGGTTGGAGAATGAATGTGTAAGGCAGTTTTGATGTCTGATACTTAAATAATGGACTGGAAAGTGCCTACCACAAAGCCCTGAGGTGTGGACCTGGTCACTGGTCTCTAGCTTGAGGTGACCTCACACACTGCAATCTATTTCTCTGTTATGTTTGTGTTCCAGTTCTCTAGCCACTTGGTGATGTAAATACTTATGGCCACTTGTGACAGTGTCTCTGTAATAACTGATTATTTTGCGTCAAATGCCTTGGCCAGGTCAAGTTACACAGGATGCTAGTGTTGTCATCATGCATGCCCTTGGTAAACCTCTTGAAGACAGTGAACAGATGTAACATACATGGTGTAGCCTTTCCAAATCAAACACTGATTTAGAACATAGTCAGGATATAAACTGTGCCTTTTTAAAGATGGTGCATGATGACTCCTTGGCCTACCTTACAGATGAGTAAAATCAGGATGGGTACATATCTGCATGCATCAAGTGATAATCCCCCCAAGTCAGAAGGATGCATGTTGCTGTACACCATTCTATGGAAACATAGGCTATCTTGAGGCTGTATTGATGTATAGTTCCAATGGTGTCTGGTAGGTCAGTCACATTATAGGTGACCTGTGATGTTGTCAGGGCCCATTGCTTCTGTTTTATTACCTGTAGAGAGTGCACAGATGTGCTGCTCTGCTGAGAATAAAAGTTGTGTAATGCTTGTATGTATATTTTGACTGATGGCCAGTGGTGAAAGTGTGGTGAGATGTGAGACAACTGTCAGCTAGCAGATTGTCTATGTCCTCTGGATGGGTATGTCTGCTGACATCCATACACAGCCATTTGCTGATTTGTGAATTCCACTTAACATTTCATATTTATTTAAATAAATAATTTGTGACAAGACCTCCATACAGCCTTGGTCATTCATTACATTCCACACACTGTTGCTATACACAGTCATACAACTGTACCTATATCACATACTTACATCACCTGCACGGCATATGCCTATATGTGTTTCATGGGCAAGCTATGCTTGAGCAGCCTGATGTTATATCAGGACACATTAGAGATCAGTCATTTGTGGCTCATACAGAAAATTTCCTGACACAAATGTGTATATCACAGCATACCAACAATGTGTATGAGGCAAGACATATGTGACCACGTAATCAATATGAATTGATACTGAAATTAGTCACAGAACATTTAATGATGGTATGTAGACACATGCACACCTGTGCCATATTGTAAGTGCCAATGTGGTGGTGGAATGTGAACTTTGTAGAAGGTTGATCTGCTCCACCACAAAAGCACACGTCCTACTATGACAATATACATAACAGTGTATCATACCATGTTAACAATTTTCATGAGGCATGTTACTACAGCTGCTATAGAAGGAGCATGTGCTGCAGTGGCATTAATGGCCATAAATATATTAGCTAACATCACATATTGTAAGACCCTTTTGTAGACATACTCTACATCCACACCTCAATATAGCACATCAATGACAGCAACATTGACATTTCAGCCATTCATAGGGTCACAGGACATTATTAGACTAATAGCCAACATCACATGAGACCCTAGCTATTATTATACCATGAAACAAAAACTCCCTATGTCTATATTATGGAAGATAGTAAGCCTATTGTGAGAATGTGTATACTTGTTTGATTGCATCACATACTGCCACTGTCCATATGGGACATGTGCACCACAACATGACAGAATTAACAATCACACATGCAGCAATCTTGAGATGGCTTGCAGAGGCTCATAGAAGGACTCTGCTTCGTGATGTGTGCATGCATAATTGACAGGGTCTATATCTTATGAGCGAATTGCACAAATTGCGAATGCTCATAATATCGAATGTACCAGACCTCGGAGTGCTTTTACTGAGATTGTGGTACAGTGAAGAATGGAATATTTGCCCTTTCCTCACTGTAGTGTGATCTCAGAGTTGGAATATATATTTAGCAAGGGTGTGGGGGGCACATCCCTCCACAATAGGAAGTTTGAGATCTGTTATGTTCGATATTATGAGCGTTTGCAATTTGTGTGATTTGCTCATATGATATAGACCCATTTGACATGAGGACATCCTCCACTACTCTGTAGGATGGATGTCATGTGACCAGTGGAAAAAAGGAGGATTGTGGATGCACGAGGCTATGTGAATGGTTTTCAAAGTGGTATTGCAATGAAGAATGATTGAATAATGATTCCAAAGATCACACAATGGCTATAACATACCCCCGACCACACACACACACACACACACACACACACACACACACACACACACACACACACACACACACACACACACACACACACACACACACACACACACACAGATACACACACACACAAATTCTCTCTCAAATGTCAACCAAGTCAACCACACACTGACAAACCAACTGACCACAGTGAGAAGAGAACCCCTAGCTGTTTATTTACAAAGCGCAGTACTCAAACACAAGCACCACAGAACTAGTCTAGGTTTTACACTCCTGCAGGATAATTCATAGTGAATGACATTACCACTGGATGTTTGAGAGCTGATGTTGTGAGGCCTGCATTAAATGGATGTGTAGGCATGTACAACTTTGAAAATATTGGCACTCTATGGTATTGTACTGATGACTGAAGGATAAACAGTTATGCTCTTCATAGTAGACACACACACACACACACACACACACACACACACACACACACACACACACACACACACATGCACCAGTTGATGGCAGTGAGGTTAGAACCTTTACCCAAGTACATCAACTAGACAACTCAATACTTAATGCCAGCACCGTAGCACATGTCTGATGTTTACAATGCTGCAGGACAATTTAAAGTGGATGACATCAGCAATGGATGTTTGAAATAAGATGCTGGGAGGTCTGAATGAAATGGATGTGTAGGCATGTGCAACTGTCAACATATTGCTACTCCATCAGATTGTACTGATGATTGCAGGATACATAATTATGCTCTTTTGACTAGAAAGACAGACAAACACACACAAAAAACAGTTGACTGCAGTGAGAGTAGAACCCCTGCCTCAGTAAGTACACTGACTGGAAAATTCAGTATTTAATGCAAGTTCCATGGCATAAATCTAAATTTATAATGCTGCAGAATGATTTATAGTGGGTGACATCAGCATTTGATGCTTGAAAGAAGATGTTGGGAGGCTGAATGAAATGGATTTGTAGGCATGTACAACTGTCAAATACTGGTACTCCACTGGATTGTACTGATGACTGCAGGATACATAGGCTGTTTTGACTAAACACACACACACACACACACACACACACACACACACACACACACACACACACACACACACACACACACACACACACACACACACACCAGTTGACTGCAGTGAGATTAGAAACCTTACCTAAGTACACAAACTAGAAAACTTAATGTTTAACACAAGAGGCATGGCACATGTCTGACTTTTATAATACAGGACAATTTACAGGGGGGAAGATATCAGCATTGAATGTTTGACATAAGATGTTGGAAGGCCCATCTGAAATGGATGGCTAGCCAGCTACAACTGTCAAGATATTAAAGATCTGCATGTTACCAGATTGATGAATGTGCAAAGTGTAGCATTCACTGTTGTGTTTCCAGTGTGCAGGTATACCTTAAAATTACAGCTTTGCAAACTGTATACAAACAGCTCTCCAGATTACTACAAGTACTTGAAACTCTGAATGTGTACTATCAGTATAAAGATGTACATGGTGTATAAGAAAGCATTTTTTATTTAGTTCTGTAGTGTAGTTGCTATATTTGGGAAAAAGTACTGTGAGACCAAGTTTCAAGTGTATGGGTTCAGGTAACACATGGCTACAGTGTAAATATGTGTTATTTCTATAAAAACTGCATTCCCTTTGTTTGTTTTTACATGTAAATTCATGGGATGAAGACTAAATTGGCAATAAACATAAATAATACATGATAATGAGCACTTTCCACTCCACTTCCACTTCCTTAGGAGACTTCGTAGAGCTAACATCCCCTCATAGGTCCTACTTACCTTCTACAGAGCCACGATTGAGAGCGTGCTGACAAACGGCATCACTGTCTGGCATGGAAATTGCTCTCAAGCTGATCAGAAGGCACTGAATAAGATTTTTAAACAGGCCACAAAAACAATGGCTCCAACCTTAAATCCCTACAGGGCATGCATTCAAACAGATGCTATGGTAGAGTCCAAAAACTTTCCAGGGATATACACCATCTGGATTATGGACTGTTCAAACTCCTGCCAACAAGGAAATGCTAGAGAGGCATTAGATGCAGGACATGCAGATTCCATAACAGCTTCTTCCCAAACACTATCAAACTGCTGAACAACAAACCCATAGCCTAACCCGCTAAATGGGTAATATATTCTTTATGTGCAATATGTTATTGTTATTTACATAACTGCACAGCTCACTTTATTCATCTTAATCTGCACTATGAAAAATGTAAACTGTAAGTTTATGGAATATATTGGTTCTGGGTAAGTTCTACATGTGTACCTCCTTTATTTGTAGTATTATTTGTTATATATCCTTATATTTCTACAGAATCTGTTCCTATTGTTGTTGCATTTGTTTTGTTTCTGCTGTAAAAAAAGTGTCTAATTAATTTTTTACTTTATTCTTTAGTAACTTATTTTGATTTTTATTTCTGCTATTTAAATTTGTGTTAATTTAATCTATCTTCCTTAAGTAAACTGTCATCCTTATGGCATGAGCCTGAGTATCGAAGTATTGAAATTTCATGCAGTGATACACGCTTTTTCCTCTGTGTTGATCTGTATGACAATAAAGTTTACTTTGACTTTGACTTTCCATAACACACCATGGAGCAGCTGGTTTGCATGATTGATGGAAAGTGTTTGTTTATGTGAGATACACATTTATACTGCTTTCCCTGTTTTCATGTAATTAAGTGACATGCAAACATGAGCCTCTTCTTCACTGCTAAAATTATGAAAGTTCTATTGGTTTCCTTACCTCTGCAGAATCACATTAATTGGAAAGGCATGGCAATCAGCACTGTGGATAATACAGAGTGTAAGAAGCACACCTGCTGTTTAGCTGATTCTGTGGCAGCAGGTGTAAATACATTGAAAGATTATTTTTGAGCCCAGTTGATACAGGGTTCGAAGCCAGGTGTATCTAATAGTTTTGAATATGTCTCAGACTGAAAAACTCAAATGAAGCAACCAGGCAGTCACGATACGTCAAGGCCAATAAAATTACTATTTTATTACAAGTGATGAGCGCTTTCACTGAATAGCTTCTTCAGATCATAAACTAATTTTCAATAATAAAATTTCCTTATATATAGGAATTCAAATAGTCTACAACCCAATCACTGGCCTGACTTGATTTGTTCTACTTAAAGTGATACTACAAGTAATCATCTTTCATGTAATAACTTAATTTCCTACTTGCTACAATGTTTAAAAATAAGTACATGCACTGCGATACTTTCTAAATCAAACATACTTATGAGACACACTTGTGAAAGCTGATACATAAATACTGTTTCCATATACATTTATAAAAACATATATAAAAAACATATATAAAAACATATATTGACATGCTTTAAAAACCTGCCTATTAATAAAGTTTTATGTATATCATTTAATGTTTACAACTATTCTATATTTATGCAAAATGAAAATACATAGTAAATTCTGCCTTGATTTTCATTTGATATTCCTGTTTATTCATTAAGGGTTTGATTGTGGCCCTTTCATTCAACCCACTACCTCTGTCTGCTCTAAGTATAATTATCCAGTTGTTCTCTCTATATTCCGTATGATTCTTGATGTCACCTTCACGTATACTAGTGGGAATCACCTCCAATGCTCTAAATGTAGAATTGTGTGTGCTCCCAAGTGGTAAGACATGCTTCGCTAGTGCATTGTGCTCAGAACCCTTTCTAATATGATAAACATGTTCCCTTATTCTGTCTCTAAAGATTCTGTTGGTTTTACCAACATAAAAAGAGTAGCAGTTCTGGCATACTGCTAAATGCACTAAATTCGAAGTTTTGCATGTAGCATATGCACTTATGGTAAATTCTTTCTGAAGATCAGGGTGCAAAAATGTTTCCGATGTGTCAATATACATGCAAAAATTGCAACTTCCACATGGGGTAGTGGAATTGCCTTTGTTGTATTCTGTTCTATTATGCTGATAGCATAACAGTCTCTTCAAATATTTTCTATTTTTATAAAGAAAGTGCGGCTGGTCTCCTACTATGTTTTTGATCTTTGCATCTACTTGTAGTATAGGCCAGTTTTTACTGAATATTTCAACTAACTGCCTATTATCAGAAGTGTAGTACATAGGAATCTTTTTGGGTTGCAGGTTTACCTAAATTTGTGTTAAAAGTATTTTCTGAAGTTAAGCCAAAATATGGTACTGCTATATCCTCTCGTAATACGGGGATGTCATATAAGCTATTTGAAATCTCTTCCTCTTTGTATCCTCTGGCTAATAGTCTGTCTCTCAAATTATTCATTTCCTCAAAAAAACATTCTTCTGATGGATTCAATCTCTATGACCTCTAATCAAGTTTTTAAACACATATCTGGGATGCATACTGGATCTAAGTAATAAGGAGTTCTGATAGCATGGTTTACGAAAAACTCCTGTATAATCAGACCATTTGTTAATTTCTCTATATAAAGATTTAAATATTCAACCCTGGAAATAGACCTATTCATAGTAAACTTCAAACATTCAGTTAGATTGTTCATTTTGCTATAAAACATATCCAAATCCTTGTAACTTCCTCTCCATAACATGAAGAGGTCATCAACGAAACATCGATAAAAAATTACATGTGTCTTGATTTTGTCTAGAATGAAAAGTATGGTTTCCTCCCAATGTGCCAGAAACATGTTTGCATAACTATTGGCACATGGGGTCCCCATGGCCACATCTTCCCGTTGAATGAATAGTTCACCATTAAAAGTGAATAAATTATTTTCCAGGACTAACTCTAAAGAATGAGTAATTAGATCTAGTTGTACTAATGGCATCTCACTGTGTGATGAGATATATTCATGTATATACTGTATACCCATTTCATTGGGTATAACAGTAAAAAGCGATTGTACATCAAGTATAACTAGTACTATTTCCTGTATATTTACCTCATCTTTCAAACTGTCATAAAGGTCTATTAAAAAATGTTTAGAGTCTCTGAGAACATATGTATTTCCATTAATAATTGGTCTAAGATGTTTTTCTATATAGACCGAAAGATGTTCAGTAAGCCAGCCTCCACCTGCTACTATCGGTCTCATTGGTGGGTATGTGGGGATCTTGTGAACTTTGGGCATTCCTTGTATTATAGGTATTAATGGATTCTTAACTACCAGAAAATCTAAGATTTCCTTGGTGATAATACCCCCTCTATAAATGTTAAACAAGGTGTTTGTGACATATTGAATAAACGTATGTACTTGTTCTGATGTAATTCTTCTATAAAACTTACTGTCACCTAGTAGTTTTTCCACTGACTCAATATAATATGATGTATCCATAATTACTATAAGTCTGTCTTTATCTGCGGACTTTACTGTTATGGAATCCCTGCGTGGGCATGTTGAACACCCGTTTGAATTAGGTTGCCCTTTTTATCGACGTTTCGTCGACGACCTCTTTATGTTATGGAGAGGAAGTTACAAGGATTTGGATATGTTTTATAGCAAAATGAACAATCTAACTGAATGTTTGAAGTTTACTATGAATAGATCTATTTCCAGGGTTGAATATTTAGATCTTTATATAGAGAAATTAACAAATGGTCTGATTAATACAGGAGTTTTTCGTAAACCATGCTATCGGAACTCCTTATTACTTAGATCCAGTATGCATCCCAGATATGTGTTTAAAAACTTGATTAGAGGTCAAGGAGTTAGGACATAGAGATTGAATCCATCAGAAGAATGTTTTTTGAGGAAATGAATAATTTGAGAGATGGACTATTAGCCAGAGGATACAAAGAGGAAGAGATTTCAAATAGTTTATATGACATCCCCGTATTACGAGAGAATATAGCAGCACCATATTTTGGCTTAACTTCAGAAAATACTTTTAACAGAAATTTAGGTAAACCTGCAACCCAAAAGATTCCTATTTACTACACTTCTGATAATAGGCAGTTAATTGAAATATTCAGTAAAAACTGGCCTATACTACAAGTAGATGCAAAGATCAAAAACATAGTAGGAGACCAGCCGCGCTTTCTTTATAAAAATAGAAAATATTTGAAGACACTGTTATGCTATCAGTGTAATAGAACAGAATACTACAAAGGCAATTCCACTACCCCATGTGGAAGTTGCAGTTTTTGCATGCATATTGACACATCGGAAACATTTTTGCACCCTGATCTTCAGAAAGAATTTACCATAAGTGCATATGCTAGATGCAAAACTTCAAATTTAGTGCATTTAGCGGTATGCTACTCTTTTTATGTTGGTAAATCCAACAGAATCTTTAGAGACAGAATAAGGGAACATGTTTATCATATTAGAAAGGGTTCTGAGCACAATGCACTAACAAAGCATGTCTTACGACATGGGGACACACACAATTTTACATTTAGAGCATTGGAGGTGATTCCCACTAGTATACGTGAAGGTGACATCAAGAATCATACGGAATATAGAGAGAACAACTGGATAATTATACTTAGAGCAGACAGAGGTAGTGGGTTGAATGAAAGGGCCACAATCAAACCCTTACTGAATAAACATAGGAATATCAAATGAAAATCAAGGCAGAATTTACTATGTATTTTCATTTTTGCATAAATATAGAATAGTTGTAAGCATGAAATTATATATATAAAACTTTATTAATAGGCAGGTTTTTAAAGCATGTCCATATATCTTTTTATATATGTTTTTTATATATGTTTTTATAAATGTATATGGAAACAGTATTCATGTATCAGCTTTCATAAGTGTGTCTCATAAGTATGTTTGATTTAGAAAGTATCGTAGCGCATGTACTTATTTTTAAACATTGTAGCAAGTAGGAAATTAAGTTATTACATGAAAGATGATTACTTGTAGTGTCACTTTAAGTAAAACAAATCAAGTCATGCCAGTGATTGGTTGTACACTATTTAAATTCCTATATATAAGGAAATTTTATTATTGAAAATTTGTTTATGATCTGAAGAAGCTATTCAAAGAAAGCGCTCATCACTTGTAATAAAATAGTAATTTTATTGGCCTTGACGTATCGTGACTTTGCCTGGTTGCTTCGTTTGAGTTTTTCAGTCTGAGACATACATTATTATTTGTACAATGGAGCATTTATCTGGTTGGTTACTAGTGACTTGTTGCTTCTTGATAGTTTTAAATATGTATTTATAATGAAATGACATAATTCCATATTCAACATTCAGTGTGTGTTACCTTAACACAGCATGTTTAAGCAGAATTTCATGGTGGTAACCACACCATTGAAGAGCCTTTCACCTTTGCTCGGCATTGGTGCATGATGCCAAACCCTGCACAAACACAGAGAACAAAACATGAAGGGCTTCATTGTTTTTTTTTTCACTTATGTGTGTGGTGTGACATTCTATTTTGTACTAGATTTAAGGTGTTAAAATGGGGTAGATAGAAAACTGGTGTAATGGGGGAAGCAGGGGGAAGAAAAAAGGGAAAGCAATGGAAGAATTTGCAGAAAGAAAGAAGAAAAAACATAGCTATCCATTTCTTCAACAGCGTAAAATGAAAATATGTACAGAATATTAGTTGAATTTGGACTGTTATCTCATCAAACAGGGGTGGAAACAATGCAATCATTTTGTATAGCCAATTGGACCAAATCAAGTGTGTTGAGAAGACATGTGCAAAGTGGAGAGCTGTATATAGGATGATATTTTTATTTATTTATTTAGTTTTTTGTGGAACAGGTGCAAATTATTTTAACTTCAGTAAGAGAGGAATGTTGGATAAGGGACATAGTTATTTCTGGGTTAGGTAAGTAGGGTAGGTGTGGAAGCAGATGCAAACAGGACAAACAAGACACAGGGATTGTGAGGGACACAACAGGTTGGGAGACCATGATTAGAGTTAGGAAAGGGACAAAGTGAGAATTTAGTCCTCGCCTGCAGGACTGTCATCACTGTCCTCTTACTCCACTGGCTGTTGGAGTGCTTGACATCTGCTCCTATGGACCATTAAAGAGAGCATCCTCTCCATCCGGCATAGGCATGCACCAATGGTTCTGTGCACAACCCAATGCACTAAGATTGGCAAATTCTGGAGGGTGATAAGATCCCCATTTATGCAGTACTTCCAGAGGATATCACAGTACCAGCTGTCAGGGTAGTGTTACCTGATGTGGAGGGCCTCATGTAGTCCAGGGAAAGCAGAGGCAGTACTTCGGTTGGGTCCCAGATGTGCTGGAGGTTGGTGCAGAATCCAGTGGATCAGGGCTAAGCTGAGCCACAGGAGTTGGCCTATCTCCCTGTGCTGAAAAGCATTTTGTGATTTTGTCAGAGATGGATGACGTGGAAGCATTTTAACAAAACATATAAATATAAAAAAGAGAGATAAGAGTTGGGGTAAGAGAAAAAAAGGAGAAAACTACTACTATCATATGTGACATGCAAAGCATTATCACACTAATTAAGTATGTATCCTACAAACTCTAAATAATGATTGTTCAAAGTAATCTTTACAATGTGCATATATTGCACATATACTTAGTCAAATTATATAGATTACATTAAGAGCAGGACATTAATGCCACTTTTGTTGAAATTAAATTATGTAATATTTTAAAAGAGTTTACTATATATTTGTTAATTGTGGTATCTGAACCCACAGTGTCTTACTACAGTATTAGACTTGACTCCTACAGTTGGCTTGTGCTACAGACTGAAGCATGCATGCTTGCTTTTACAATTAGGATATGCATGGTTAATTTGTTACTGCTTTATAGAAGAGTAATCCTGTAGCTAATTTAATAGTTATGTTGTGCTGCATACGTATCCCTTGCTCCCCCCTGTCTCTGTAGATGCTCAGCATGGGCTTCCTGTTCATCAGGGTGTCCTGATTAGCTGTGGAAGGAAACAAAGAGAAAAAGAGAAAAGCATTATGCATAGCAGTCTTCACTATATGCAGCTTTCCATCTAACATAAATTATCTTTATCTGTATACTTACACAACTGTTGGATATCAACTGTCCTAAACTCATACAGCCACTGGTTGAGTATATCCTGCTTGTGCCTTTTGATGGCATTATAGTGATGTCTACACTATTCTCCAGTACTTGAAATGCCAGTCACACTGGAGACAGACTTGGACAGACTATTTCATCCCTCAGACTTATGCTGGGAGAAGGTATAGTCCCCCTGCAGCAGCCCTGTGGCACTTTACAAGGAGTCCAGTAAAGATTCTAGACTCCTTGTTACCCAATCTCTGAGCTCTAAATTGGGCACCTTCCCTTCTAGCTCCAGACATGTCTGATTAGGGCAAAAAGTAACAGTTAATAGTGCCTTCCCACCAATTTATATTATCGCATTTACTGCTAGTGCAAAAATCCAAATTATGATGCCAACCATGTTTGTGTGACATTAAAGAGAGAGCAACAATGACAAACAGAGAGTGAAGTAGTTTATGAACTAAGAAGGGAACTGTGACAATTGGCATTAGTTTTTGATCTGGATGCATGCTGTACCTGTTACTTGATTTAACTTTGCAGACATGTATTGGGAATAGAAATTATATAACGTGACATATTTTTGGTGTGGCTTTACACAGTGGTAAACTTAATTTGTACAATGCGGGGATTCAAACATATGCATTAGAGACAAAATGCATTCTTCCACATAAGTGATTTTTTTCTTCCTTGCCACAGAAGAAGTGCTTATCAAGCACACTCATTAATTTTATATATATATATATATATATATATATATATATATATATATATATATATATATATATATATCTACCAACTGACCCTGACCCTAACCCTAACCCTAAGGTCACACACCTATTCACACTGACCTGACCCTAACCCTAACTAACCCTAACTCACACCCTAACCACAATATTTGCCACACATTCATAACTGCCTACCTAACCCCCTAACTACTAATAACTCCTACCTAAACAAAAACCAACACCACACCAACCACCAACATGATCTAACACCATATATATATATATATATATATATATATATGTCTACTTCACACGATAGACAGTTCCTTTGATCAACATTCATTTCACCGAGACCAAAACACCTAAAGTCCAAAACACCTAAAACCCATTTGATCGAAACTCATAACATCGACACATGAAATTACAAGCATTATGCCCTTTTCCCCACTGTGGCATGATCCTGGAGCTAGAATATATAGCTAGTGGGGGTGTAGTTTAGATAACTATTGTTGTCTGCAAAGAGTTAGTCATATCAGTTATAAGTATCCATGTGTATCTTCGAAATGCATGACGTATGTGGGGGGCCTATGCCCCCCCCACACCCCCAATGTGGGGGTCTGTGTCCTCCACACTCCCCCAACTATATATTCTAACTGCAGGATCATACTACAGTGGGGAAAAGGGCATAATGCTTTTAATTTCATGTGTCGATGTTATGAGTTTCGATCAAATGGTTTTTAGGTGTTTTGGACTTAAGGTATTTTGGTCTTGGTGAAATGAATGTCGATCAAATGAACTGTTGATCATGTGAAATAGACCTATATAGAGATATAGATATATATATATATATATATATATATATATATATATATATATATATATATATATATACTCACATATAGATATAGATATATAGATATACACATGACAAAGTGAGGAGTTCACCAGATATGTGGTGCTGCATACATACCCCTTGCTTCCCTCAGTATCCCTAGATGGTCAGGACGGGCTTCCCTGTTCACCAGGATGCCCTGATTAGCTCTGGAAAGAAAATGAGAGAAAAAGAAAATATTTTGTATACTTACACAACAGTTGTGTAAGTATACAAATAAAGTCCTGGTTTATGCAGTCATGTGTGCATGAGTATCATCAAAGTCTGATGGCCATTCAAGGCTAGACAACACAATTATAATTACAGAAAGATAATATTCAGTATACCCTCTGTCACACATATAACTCATATGAGCTCCACTGCAATACATACTTATTGTTTATGATCATGTTTGAATATTTTGTACTTGTTTTTTTTAAATTGAGTGGACAAGGATTAATACAATTGGGAGTGTGCTAGATTAGAACTGAGGCTCACCTGTATTTCAGCCCTGCACTTACACTTGCTGCCATCTGAACAGTTAAGAAACAGCTATATATTTTTATATTCATTAAGTATGTTTGTTAACCACTGAGCAACATCGCTTAGCATGGTGGCAACAAATAAAAGATACAATGTATCCATTTTGAAATTTACTGTCTGCTTCCTGTCTGCAGGTGTTCTAGACCTGCAGGTGCTGGGGAAGTTGCTAACCACCACCCACCTCTGCTTAGCAGGTTTGCACGATGGATAGCAAAACACACAGCATTGTATCCTTTTTGAAATCAATAATATCTGCATCCTATCTGCAGTATGTGGGCCATTAGTCCAGGTCTGCATGAAGTTAAATGACATGTAAATGTGGCAAGCAAACTCACCTTGTTTCATCCTTGTGAGCAGTGTTTATTAAGTTTCATACTTAAAAGACAAATGTAGGACTTGATCTATGATCTACATATAGTATATACCATGTGGATGACCATGTTTACCAGATGTGCTATACACACATGCGATTCATAGGTGTATCTTATGCATTAGTTATCATAGAAATAGAATTGCATGACATGTATTTATCAATTTTCTTTGTTTGTGCTAAGCTAAATGCAGTGCAAATAATGGTATTAAAAAAAGAAAGTATAAAATAAACAAAATTGCAATATAAATGCTAGTATACATGAAATATTTTTACACAAGTCTGAATTTGAATTCTCACACCAATGAGCCTACAAAACACACTGTGTGTCTCATCCCTCTTTGCTACAGAAACAGCTTTGGAGTGGAATGAAAATCATTGTGCATACAAGCAAGTCCCAAATCATCCAGAGCATTAACAAGACATATGGCACTTGTACACTTCTAAGTTGTTTGTACATGAGTTAATTTCAGATGCAGTGCAATGAGTAATCACACAACCATTTATGAATATTGTTTACCGCAATTAAACTTTGTCTTATCTTTGTGTGGAGTTCATTCTTCTCTTATCTCAGAGTAATCTCAGACAAAGGCATTTTGTATTTTTGTTCTTAAAATGTTTGAGAATATTAAATGGAAATAATATACACAAGGTGCAGGGTTTGAGTCTCACAAGGGATAATTGACTAGGCTTAACATGGCTCACAGAGGCAGTTAGCTTAGTACTAACCTATGAACCTATGAACAAAGGCAGGGGTGTTTGGATATTACTGAACAGAAACTGAGAAATGTGTGCTGCTTACTTACATTTAAAACCTTGATACAATTACTTCTACACTTTGTAAGTATAACCTGGCTGACACAGCCACTGCAGGTAAGGGAGTCTGAATTGCTGTTGTGTTTTCCTTCTCCCTACCAATAAACACCGAGGGTGTGCCTGTATTATGTTTATACCTGCTGTACAGAGACAGGAATTTGGGATTCAGCAATTCTAATGAGTTTGCACCTCATTTGCATCTTCACCATGCTTACAGGCCTGAATCTACACTATAAAAAGCTAACCATGTTTCTAGGGAACCTGAAAGTGAGGAGAGTTGTGTATGTGGATAACAAAATAAGACTGCTTTTACTCTGGATTTATCTGCACAGAAGGCTACTGATCTTGATAAGGTATGCTTGAATTTTTCAATTATATACTGGATTTGCTCATATGTAGCTAGTAAAAATATATATGCATTAGCAAACACAACTTTTTATCTTTAATCTTAGATGTGACTAATGAAATAATCATTTTTGACAGGGCATTTTACTTTTTCAGAAACACAGCCTTATTAACTCTCATCACAAGTGTTACTGTTACAACTGTTTCTCTATACACTCTTCCATGTTATTTCAGTGAAAGGTAAATGTCCTATACTGTCAATGACACAGTGGTGTTAGCCTACTTGGATGATGTATAGACACCTCTACGGAAGTGCTGGACACAGGTAGGGGTGACTTGCAATTGCATAAAAATGACCATTCTGTGGTAAATGTGTACATATGTTTTTTGGATAGTTTGAAATCACTTATAACAATTGACTGATGTGTTATTCCTTGTTTGGTACAAAATATCATTTGTGTGTTGTTTTGGGGTGGGGGAGCCAAGTTCAGTTTCTGTGCTGCCACAATCAAAAATGCTTTTGCTGAGGTTTGCTGTGCTATTGTTAGTCCTTGTTTTGGATCAAACCTTGGTTTGTGTGTGACTGTGATATGTTATAATCACTTAGATCTTTTTTATACTTGAGTAACTGAAGTTTATTTGTTTCTTCAGTGGGTAATATTGAAAACTAATAATATGTGTTATATCTAAGTAGGACTTTGATTTATGTGACTTTTATATGCAGTATCCTTTTGTATTTTATGCCACATAGGACTATGGCACCCAAGTGTCTCAGTCTCTGAATATCCCTCTTCAGTGACTCTGAGAATGATGTCATTGTCCAAGCCTTTCATCAGTATAATGCCTTTCTTCTTCAGACAGGATGTCTGGAAGAGTGCAAACTTGGAACCAGATATTGAACAACATTAGTGCTGTTGGGGGAGCAGCAAGACATATAATCAGTTGCTTCATAGGGCCAATGACATGATTTCACCGGTCCAGAGAAGAGCAGCTGCAGTGGCCCATGGACAGCTAGATATCTGGGGGGTCTGCTACAGAGGCAACATGGACTCCAAATAACAAATTTCTGTCAATTGTCAGGAATCCAGAAAGTTCAGTGCAAAGTGCACAACTGTGTGTGATTGATGTTGGGGCTTATATTTCAGGGAAGACAAGTATGTCCCAGGAGAAACTTCCAGGTAGGCTTACATATGTCAGTATTTAAAGATGTCTTGTGTAGTAATATATTGAAAGCAATAGTTAAGTTGGTTTAATAATTTACACTCAAGTCTCTCAATATCAAGTACTGACCTCCTCATAGTTCATGTTGGTGTGAACGACTTGAGATGTACCTCTCTGTACTATATGAAGAGAGACATGATTAAGTTATCTGAATATGTGCCCCAGACAGGTATGTCTCTAGCTTTGTATAGGAAAAAAGAACCCTGGTTGCTATAGTGCACGCTCAAGCCTGAAATTGAAGTTAGATAAAAAGAAACTGGGTGTACATTATTTCTTAGCACACACATAAATAGAATAAATATATATATATCGCAAAAGATACACATTTTTCAACCAAGAATATAAAATAAAATAAATAATGTTTTAATAAAGTGTATTGTAACTTTAAGTAATAGGTGATTTGTTTCTTGGTTCCTTATTGGATGGTTTGCATTTAAATAGTGTTGGAAGACTGTTTTAATTAGGTCTGATGAAGCTACCTTGATGGTAGTGAAAGCGCTTACCATTGTTTTAGCATACCTGTTTCATTAAAGTGTTTGTGTTCTACTGAGGTGTGCACCCAGTTTCTTTTTATATGTCCCTAGCTTTGAACAGCATTTTACCCTAGCCTAGGATGAAATGATTGACTTCAATAATTGGCTTAGTTTCTGGTGCAATTCTTATGGGATCCAGTTCCTGTCAGCCTGGGATAACATGGTGAATAGACCACACAGCTCTGCCAAAGATGAACTTCACCTGGCACCTCTAGGCTTTCAGTTGCTGGCTAAAACACTTGCTTCCCCATAATGCTTTTTTTAGGCAAGGTCACAACAACAAAATTTCTGATGTGAAAATATCAAACACAAAGACACCAAGGGTCATGCTGCTAATTGCTAGGAGTTTAAATCAGAAACTGCATTCTCTGGAAGCACTCCTCTCCCTGACAAATTGTGAAGTCTGTGCAGTCACAGAAACCTGGCCTGAGGCTACAGAACGTACCTCAGCCTTGCAAAGCTACAATGCCTTTCACACTTTCAGACCACAAGTTGAAGGTGTGAGAACCAAAGGAGGCAGAGTATCTATCTTCATTAAAGATAATTACACCTCTAGACTGGTTAGACAAGAAACTTCTGTGGAGTTACTCCAAGTGTAAATTACCATGGGTAAGACCCCCTTCAGGTCATCGTCAGTTACAGGTCACCTTCCATAAACCAAAATGCCCACATGTCCTACTTAGACCCAATTGGGACAATTAAGGTACAACCTAATGTTCTAGTCATGGGTGACTTTAACTATACATCCATTAATTGGGAAACGTATAGGAGATCAAATTCACTTGCACAAAACCTTCTGTAATTTTTTGACTCAAATGCCCTGGAACAAATAATGCACCACCTCACAAGGGGCTCAATATTCTAGACCTGGTCAACACCAATATGAGTGATGGATGGAAACTAACCCAACTAACCCAGTTGAATATCAGTGTAGGGCCTGCACTGTGTAAATATGACCATAAATCAGTCATTTTTGAAGTAGCAATAGCACCAGAACTCCACAAAAAAGAAGTCAGGCTAAAAAAACTTCACCAAAGCTAACTATACCCTCCCAAGGGAAGGTATAATCGACTTCCAAGCTCCAGGTTCCACAGATGGCATTGATGGCTATACTAAGATATACACCGGTGCCCTGTATAGACATCTCCACAAATGTGGATAGGATTAAAGATAGATCCTCAAGAAAAAAAAAAACAAACCTTTCTGGTGGATGTCTAGCATTAATAAATTATACAATAAGCAAAAGATGCTGCTGCCTAAAAATGTATACGTGAGATCCCAGATCTGGAAGAGCACCATCCTCAGCCTAAACAAGTAAATAAGACAAATCTTAATATCTTCAAAGAGCAACTATGAGAAAAAATTAGCAACTATAGCCAAGGATAACCATAAGGCTTTTTTCAGCTACATCCACAACCTAACAGGCAGGACTCAGATGTGGGCAGAACTAATTGTGGATGGCATCACACACACTGACCCTGCAGAAATTGCAAACCTTCTAGCAGACAGGTTTGGCAAAAATTTCACCTTTCTATCCACCCCAAGAATACTACAAACCATGTCTTCATCATCTCCTCCTCCTTGCATCAACAAAGAACAAGTCGACAATGCTCTCTCCAAGGTTAAAAACACAGCCTCCATGGGACCAGGTGGCATTTCAGGCTGGCTGCATTCTTAATATTCTAAAACCATTCTTAATATTCTAAAACAAGAGCTAGCTACTTTATTAACCACTGTATTCAACCACAACCTGAACACTGGCTTTGTCCCCACCAAATAGAAAACAATGTCTGTTATTCCCATCCAAAAGGGCAGCTTGGCAACTATAAACTAATAAGTTTTTAACCGCCCTCAACATTAAGGAAATGGAAATGGAATCAATCAACATGGATCTTATAAATAAGGATATAGGTGACCTCCAAACCCTGGTTACATCCCAGTTTGGTTTTGTCAAGGACAGATCATGCCTGCTAAAACTGATGAAATTCTTCAAGAATGTGACCAGACCCATAGACGAGGGAATAATCATGCTCACAGCCTATTTTGACTTGGCCAAGGCCTTAGACACTATTCCACCTTTGGGCATTATTGACAAGCTAACCCAGTTGAATATCAACCACCTGTGTTGTCTCATGCTTTGCAAACTGTCTCACATATCAACAATACTCAGTCAAAGTAGGAGACCTTACCTCTACCAGCAGACCTGTCACCAGTGGGGTCCCATAAGTGTCAGTGCTGGGCCCCCTCTTGTTTGGCATATACTTCTCAGAAGTCCGGGCCAAAACAGAAAGGCTGTGGTTAACCAAGTCTGTGGATGACTGCAAAATAGGTGTTATTACTGAATCCCCCAATGAAGTCAGTGTATTTCAAAAGAGGCTTACATAGACCAATGATTGGTGCCAAAGCCATGGCCTTAAACTAAATGCTAAAAAATGCATCATCATTCCCTTCAGTAAAAACAATACGCCCTGCTGATTATAAAATAAACAATACTATTCTAAGTTGGTGTAATTCTAAGGGGATCATGGGAACACAAGTAGACTGTAACCTCAGTTTTGACCACAATGTGTCTATTGTCATGAGGAAGGCATTCTATGTCTCTCACCTGATTAGCAAAGGCATCACCTCAAGAGCAAAAGAGGTTGCAACTCCCCTGTACTCATCTCTCATCAGGCCTGTTACTGAATATAATATTCCCTTTGGTATGTACCATACCAGACACCTGAAGCAACTTGACAGACCTCAGAGACTTCAAAATAATACAATTCAGGGTCTCCAACACATGTCTTATATGGACAGACTGAAGTCACTGTCACTAAACTCAGTAATGTATAAACGACTTAGAGGTGGCTTATATCTGGTTTACAGGGCTACCTCTGACACATATTTAATGGAAATGCAGCCCATCCATAAGTCAAATGGGACTAGAGTCACTCATCCCAGGGACCTCAATCTAGCCTGAGACATAAACAGGACCTGCTGAAGACACAGATACAGCTGTGAGAGGTTGCCACTCCTCTGGAATAGGCTTCCAATCCATATCAGTCAGAGAACTCCATGACCCTGTTTAAGAGCAACCTGGATGACTGGATGTGAAACTGTAAATTTCTGCTGGGGATTGCCTTGGCTTCTCTTCTGGACATGGGTAGTCCTTAATAGAAAAACCTTGACATAGACAACATCTCTCGTCTAGTATTATACTGGGATTTAACAGCTAGGCTTGTAAAGACCCTCAGTTCAATAGCCTAGTAACATCCTATGAACCTATGAACCTATTTTGCTTAACTTCTTTCAGGACTGTCCTCCCTAGTAAGTGTGCAGTCATCTGCACATAGTAAGCCAAACATTTTTATTTCAGTACTGATGAGCATTTGACAGAAATATGCATTTATCTGTATGTTTGAGATGGGCGTCCAGATTATGTGTGTATTGGTGTACTGTCTGTGATAGTGGCACCAGTTTTAGTTTTTTAAATATATTAAATGGTAGTAGTGTAGCTATCCTGTGCTTGTTGCTTATCATCACAGGTGATCCGGACAGTGGAAGTGTAGGACCCTTACCACCTGATGTCAGAGTATTGGTAGACTCTGAAGATGATGGTGGCCAAACACAGGCAGAGTTGGGGGGTGTAGGGGTTGAATCTGACACTGAGGGTGACATTCATACACCCCCTGTAATTCCATCTGACATAGCCAGTAGGCCTATACAAACCCATTCTGGTGAGCCCTCAGATATTGAACAAGTGGAGGATGAGACACTGATCAGGGTAGTGTGGTTACTGCAGCTTCAGTGCCTGATGACTCTGGCAATAGACAAAGTGTGGGCAAGGTATCACACAGGAAAGTTTTTAGTGGTGCTTAGAGGAGGCCTGCTGTCCATCCTCCATCCGATCCTGGTGTGTATCTCCATGCCACTTGATGTATATTTTGGGCTGTTATGGAGGTGCAGGCATGTTCCAATAAGATTTCCAAGGAAATGCTTAGGGTTGTTGATGTGGCACAGGCTGACATCCATGATGGGCCTCCATTATGTTGCTGATTTAATGGATCAGATGAATGACACATTTGAAAAGGCAGTGTATATGATGGAATATCTGCTGAGAGAGGGACAGCATCCATGTGGATGTAAATCAGCCACAACATCTGATGTTAGCCAATGTGGACATGCCTGATCACACTCCCATAGTGGCACTACTTCCACTGCTGCATCAGTGGTTGAGGTGTCCACACCCAGACATGGCAGGCCATGGGGATGTGGTACTGAGCATACCTGTGAGGAGAGCTCATCTAGCAGACATCAGTCTCATTCATAGCAGCAGTGCATCTGACCATGGGCATGGGCATGCCAGTGCTACTACTGGCAGATACAGTTCTCTGGTTCAGGGACAATGACAATGAACTGTCACTTCTATCATGTATGGCTCACACCTGTCTGGCATACCAGTACCTAGAGCTTGCACAGAGCTTGGCTGTGTTCTTGCAGACAGTCACACACCAATTTCACCTGGTCTGCCCATACAGATGCACACACATAACAGTTGCATGGGTCAGTCGTGAGGCTTACTGCTCATTCTGTCTCACTGGCCCTTTGATACTTTATCCAAATATCTGCCTGTTTCTCTTTCTTACTCACATGCAGTCACTACCTTTTGTGTCCGAGTAGGCCTCCTGCCTCCTCCACACATACACATAACACCCTGTGCAAAGGATAACCATGTTATATCCTTGCTTTCTGTCTTTTGGTATCAGGGATACATAAGTCTTTTTCTGATGTTCAGGGTGCATAGCTGACTCAGTGCTTAGTGTATCTGTGTTTGCAATGCTCTTTTGCAAATTGTACTGCTTTCTTACAGGTTTTTGTAAGGTGTATATCCATCCCAACCTCTTAGACCAACAAAGCTGGACCAAGCCATGAATAAAAGGGTGACAAAGGCCCCAAAATAGGTAAAGTTTTTAAAAATTGTGGTCTTACAAACTGAGACAGTTAATAGAATAACAGGTTTTGTATTACTATTTTTTGTATTTTATGAGAAATATGAAGTCTGAAACTAAAATGTGGGTCATTATTTTCTAACTTCACTCTTTAATTTTTTGTCAATATAAATGTATGAGGCACAGTTCCTCCCTAATCCAATTCAAGTGCAACTTGGACAATTGGATGGAAAACCGGAAATTCATCCCAAGTTTGGCACATATGTCTGATGCAAACAGATGACCTGTAAATGGTTCATCTCCCAGGCCTATGCTTACACGTATTAAGGGTATCAGAACTTGTCAGAGATTTGGGATGCATGGCTAGGCTTAAAAAGGCCCTTCTGGACATTAGCCTAATAAACACCTATGAACCTAGACCAAGCTGTGGACATTTGGTGAAAATCTGCACATTTTGGACATATAAATGTGTGAATCTTTGATACATGAGGGATATTAGTTGACAGAAGATGCATGTATTCACATAAGTCACTGCTGTCACATCTTGATGAAATTGCTGTAAAAATCACCCACCTTATACTTACATTTCCAAGTAACAGTATGCAAAGATATGCCATTCATTTATATTCCTATACATTTATTTTTTTATTCCACATTCAGTACTTACCTTTTTAAATCTATCAGTTGCATGTAATTTAGTTCAAGGCTGACTCTGTGTGATGCTAGCAGTATGCAGCCATTACATTGGTGAGTAAAGGTTGGAAGCTTTGTCTGGCATCAATGTTACTGTATGTATGTGCATAGGATGAAGGTTTTAGCCCCTTAGTTGGTAAGCGTGTGTGCTATACATTGACTCTTCACCAGTACAAGGGCATATAGTGCATGCCTATGTCTGCCTACACCCACAGTGGAAGCTGGTTCCTCCCTGACTCCTCACCTGTGTGGGGCTTTGGTGAACTTGGCAGTGGTGGTGGGATGTGTGGCCCTTACCCTTACTGTTCTTGCTGAAGCTGATTTCTCAGGATAATGTTGTGAGACATGGCACAGATGGTGAATATTTCAGCAGATGTATGGGTACTGTACTACAGGGGTCCCCCAGATGTATCTAAGCATCGGAATTGCAACTCCAGCAGCCCAAACCTACCCTTTATGACAGTTATTGTTTGAGAGTGTGCCTTATTATAGCATTCTTCAGTGTGTGTGTGTGTGTGTGTGTGTGTGTGTGTGTGTGTGTGTGTGTGTGTGTGTGTGTGTGTGTGTGTGTGTGTGTGTGTGTGTGTGTGTGTGTGTGTGTGTGTGTGTGTTTCTCTGCACGCATTTCTGATGGGTATCAACAGCCACTATTCCATTGCATAACCTGCATCCCCCAGTAAAAGACTGTGTTCCATAAATGATGCTGTAGGATATTCCCCTAGTAAACATCTCATACAGTTGATAGTTGTGCCAGATATGTGAGTCATGGTAACTGCCTGGGTTGCCAGCATGCACATTCAGGATGAATCCATTAGTGTTACACATGATCTGGCATTTAATGGAGTGGTACCCCTTTCTATTTATGTACACCCTTCCCTGTTCCCCGGGTGGTGCTTTGATTTCTACATGTGTGCAGTCTACGGTGTCCAGGACTTCACGGTAGTGTGCTACAGGGTAGAATTCCTGTATAGTTCTGGCTCTGTCCTCACATGTATGGGGGAAAGTATATGTACTCATTGGCTTATTGTTATTGTTAGCATTCAAGAAATGATGGAGCATCCTGAATGCTGATGCCTCTGACACCCCCAGCATGTTCTCTGTTTCTGGAAGGTTCCTGTAGCTAAAATTCTAAGTGCTACACATACTTTAATCTCCACTGTGACTGGATCCCCTCAGTTTGCCCTTGCTGTCAGTTGTGGATGACAGAGGTTGCAGAGATCCTGTAGTATGTCTCTATCCACCTTGTAGTGCTCTACAGTCCCCACCTTATTCAGAATGTGAAAAGTTAAACAGGGTCTAAACATCCCTCTCCTTCTTGGCCAAGGACTATTAGCAGTAGCAGCAGCAGCAGCAGCAGCATAGTCTTGAGCCTGCTGTACATATACATGAATAAAAGTAACAGCAGCCCCCAACATTCTTTCCATGTAGTCGAGTTTCCATGGCTGCATTCCAATACGTTTTGGAATTCACAGTGACAACCAGCACTGAGTATACACAGTTGCTTTATAGCTTGTTGAATAGCTCGTCCATCTTGGATTGGTTGATTAGCATGCAATTCAGCTGCTTATGCAGTAATTAGCATGCCACAATGTTTACCATGTGTGTGGCACTGCATGGTGTATAGAGCTGCTTACTGAATATATAACTGTGTTATCATGCGCGTATCGAGCCGCAATGCACACATGGTTTTAGAGGACCATGTAGGCTTTATCATATTGTTTATTTAATTTTCTGATGGTTAAATACTCTACAGTCTCCTTGGTGTTTGTTATCCCAAAAATCCATAAGTGGTTAGTCGATCCACCTTAAAGACTTATAGATGTTTCTAGGGGATCCAAAACAGAGGAAGTTGCAGTAGTTCTTGAACACAAATTCCAATAATTTTTTTAATGATAAGACATGTGTTGCACAATTATGGGCACTTTTCAGAACAAATATCTGATTCAAAGTAGTTAAAGGGGATGATTTTGTCATGGCTGATATATATATATATATATATATATATATATATATATATATATATATATATATATATATGTATATATATATATATATATATATATATATATATATATATATATATATATATATATATATATATATATATGAATTTTTTTTTGCATCCCACATGTTATGGGAATACAATGGTTTGGATTAGTAATTTCAACAATAAATATATTTTCTAATGACAAGGTGGCATTAATGATGAATTGTATGGATATTGTTTTGAATAATAAGTTTCTGTTTTCTGAGGGTTATTATTTTCACAATTGTTTTGAATAATAAGTTTCTGTTTTCTGAGGGTTATTATTTTCACCAGAAAAAAAGAGTAGCAATGGGATATAGATGTTTACTGGTTTATGGTAGTATTATGTAGTAGTGGGAAAGAAAATGTATTTTTACTAGTCATACAATGGGCTAGATTTCTTAACGTTTGTGGAAATGATCAGTTGACAATGCAGCATATTGAAGGAAGATTTTGGTGCATCTGCTGTGGATGTGATTCCAGAAGATACACTGAATGCAGAACGAGTACTTAAGTATTACGTGTAGGATCATTAATGATTACATGCATACCAGTGTGATTCAAAAACACATCATGTGCACATAACACAACTCAAATGTGACAAACAGCAATGCTGACACCATTTTTGAAATCCTCAGCTCACACATTATGGACTCCAATAAATTCAAGCAAATACTATGCATTACAGTGAAATCCAAAGCGAAACAAAAATAAAAAATATATAAAAATGCAACTTGCTGTTAATATACTGCAACAGGCAGCAGTGTTGCAAGTTATAAATAAGACTGCGACTGTGTGTCCTAGAAGGCAGCCAGCTGGAGTCAGAGCAAGGTTACGACTATAGCAGTTGTCAGAGCAAAAAGTAATTGACAGATATTGTCCAGGCAGACAAATGGTACAGACTGTCAGTAATATGTGTGCTCCACACATGTCAGTGCAGACTGTGAGAGAAAGCCCTATCACCCTTAAAACCAAAATGTGTCTCAGCCTGGGTGTACTGCATCAGGGACATTCCAGAGACAGATGGGGGATGCTGTGGGAGTATCAAACACAGCTGCCAGTTTTATCCTGGCAAAGTTCCTGGAAGCAGTGTACAATAAGCAGGATGACTATGTGCATTTCCCTTCCACCCCTTTGCAGCACAGAAATATAATGCACCAGTTTCTACTCATGGCAAACTTCCTCCATGTACTTGGTGCAATAGATTGCACACACATACCTATCAAGGCACCAGTACATCCAGAAGCACACCAATGCATAAACAGAAAGACATGGCCATCCATCAACTGCCAAGTTGTGTTTTCAGCAGATATCAGCATAAGAAACATTGTGGCAACACACCCATGAAGTGTCCATGATGCTACAATTTGAAGGGAAAGTGGATTCAGGGTTGCATTCCAGCAAGGAAAAATTCCTGAAGGACTACCACTGAAGTGCAGGAACACTGCTAGGTGGCAATCTAAGAATCCCCTGTCAAAAATATCCAGTCTGACCAAAAGTGTTTTTAATCCCCACAACAGGTGACTTTGGTTATCCACTTGGGCAATGGCTAATGACTCCATACCGTGAACCATCCAACTATGCATAGCAAGCCTACAATAGAGCACACACAACAACCAGAAACACCACTGAGAGTGTGTTTGGTGTACTGAAAGCTAGGTTCAGATGTAAGGATACCTCTGGGATTGCAATGCAATACAAACCAGTGAAAGGTGGCACAGATGACAATGGTGGCTACCATGCTCCACAACATGCTAACCCAAGCACATGATGGTGTTCCAGATGAAGGTGTGGGTGAAGTACCACAAGAAACACAAATGTTTGAAGAGAACATCTCACAGTTATTGGAGAAGGAGCAGGAGTACATAGGGGACAGAAGTCACAGGTTTAGGCAACATAGGGTGTGACCACAAATGCAGGCCCAAGCTGCACAGCAGTGTCTGACCCAGACATTTGAGTCATGACAAGCCGCATGTACATCAGTACAGAGATTGAACATTGATGTCTAGGCATTTCCCCACCACAGTAAGACAGGTTTCATCTTATGGCAACTAACCACTTGATGTGCACACTGGCATCATGCATAACATATGCATAAGATATTCCAACATGAAAATGTGCAAATGTCTAAAAAAAAATGAAAAAAAAAACCCATCTACTTAGGGCACAACTGACACAAGTATGCATGCACACTCAGTTTGTTGTATCACTGTATAGTAAACAATAAGGGACACACATTAGTGCTACACTTACATATCTGTGCAATATTATAACATGAAAAAAGAGAAATCATGCATGACATATTGCAGGCAATTTATTTCAGAAAACACATATCAGAGTACAGAAGTATTGAAATAATATGAGTCAGCTATGTGTACTACACTGTTGGACACACTCTAACACAGTCTTGGTCAAGCTTGCTGACATCTCATACCACAGTGCACCCTGCCATGATGACATACAGACACATCCTGCCCTGGTTGCTCCACAGAGGAGATGGATGGTGGTACAACACCATGTTAAGATAAAGGAGCATGATTGTGATTTGTGGAACATCAGCAGATGAGTCAGCAGTTGACATATGTGCAGGTTGGACCATACTCAGTGATTGTTGATGCCCAATGGTGGTTCTGCAGGCAGGTGGCTTGCATTTCACAGGTTGCAAATTGCTGTGGATAAACACAGAACACAAAATCCTGCTTGCAGTATGACACTGCTGCAGTACCATAGAGGCCAGGGTTTCCACTGACCATGCCACAGCTAGCAGACTCTTATTCTGAACAGCCAATGCAGCCATAATCTCACAACATCTGTGCTCTTGTCCTTCATGAATGACACATACTGTTGTGCCACACCATCTGTGGCATAAATGAGTGCAGGCATGTGATGCCATTGCTGTGACCGTTAATTTGCCTGTAGCAGGAGGCAGACAGCCACTGACACCTGACACCTGGTCATATATAACATCTGTTGCCTACATCTGTGGTGATCTGCTATGTCTGGTTATTGTGTGGATGTGCCAGCAACAGTGTTCCCAACTGTGGTGTGTTGATCACATCCACTGTGCCATCATCCTCTAAATGCAGCAAGAAGGTGACCTCCACATCTGAGCATACATCTGATGCAACATCAGTGTCAACCTCATGGATGAACTCTTCAAACAACTCAAGGTTCTCTGTCCAGTGGCCATACTACCATGCTGAGACACATCAAGAACATCATGATTGCTTGATGGGCTGTTGGATGACATAAACAGTTGATATGCTACAAGGTGCAAAGGCACAGATCAGGACAATGTGCCTGCAGCACATGATGAATATCAAAAACACTTGCAATATATATTTCATTGCAATGTTACAAATACTACTGACTTCACTTGCAGGCTACTGTATGTATATTTCATGGAATGTACATACCATAACTATATAACCTGTTAACATGGCCAACATACATAACATATGTAATGTATAAAAAAATAAAAACACTTGAAAAACACTCATGGGACGATGCTGTTGTTCCAACAATGGTGAACTTCAACTAATGTCGGGAAATAAAACATTAATGATCAGATCATTCAAACCATTAATCAGATCAACACTGTTAAAACATACATATGTGTGACATACACATACCACTTGTATGTGCACCTGAGGACTTCTGTTGTGGAGAGAGGTTTTGGTTGTACTGTGCATCCTGCAGTGGGAAAAGTAAAGAGAAATACATCACCGTCACATATTTATCAAAACAAATACTGATACCATCACATATTCAACACAGTAATATGGGCTGCAAATACTGACATGATGGATGCTGCAAGTGAATAAGAATCAGAATCACATGTATTGGCAAAGTATGCATACATACAAGGAATTTGACTCCAGTTTCCATGAGTCTCCAAGTATGAATTACATAAATTACATACATACAACTATTAAGAACAGGACAAATGACATGCATGCAACTATTGATTAAGAACAAGACAAAAATGTAAATGTACATATACACATACATATACATACAAGGTGCAACATGCAACTCAGTGCAAGAAATACTCAAACTCTGAAACAGATAAGTATTAAGAATATTCACAAAAACATCTACTGAGCTGAGCAACAGATGAGAAAAATGCAGATAATAGTACAGCCAGCCAGTTTATTCAATGTGTAAGTGATTTCCTAGTGACAACCCACTACTTCATCAGACAATAAACTGTCAGAAACACCACAAATGTAAATACTCAATCAATTAAAAATGCAAATCCCATCACTTTAGAAGCAATTACCTTAAACAGTATTCAGTGACATAAAAGCATAAAAACATAACATTTAGAGCAACATTTTCTTAAAATAACATGTTTTAAAAGCTTAAACAACTTAGCTGATGTTCATCATGTTTCACTGTTGCAGTCATTACACTTGGGTTATCCTGCTGGCAGGCTACCCGCAGTCGGCCTGAATTCCAAAGTCCTGGTCCGACATCGGTTGCTGTCACCTCTTCCCTGACATCAGTGCGCCAGGGGTATATAAGATGCAGCCGACACCATTTTCTTCAGTCTTTCTTGCCGCACGGTGCCCGAAGCAAAAGCAGTTCGCAAGTGCAGGTCGGCTGACTCCTGAGATTTTCGAAATTGAATTTCAGATCCGAAGTCTTCAATAAAGCTAAGTACCCCATTGGGGGAAACTTTTTTCTTGCTCCAGACCAATGTCAGTAAAAATTAACAATTGTATTTCTTGTGGGAAGCAAATACCTTATAAGGATTTTCAGTCTTACTGTATTCCTTGCCTAGGCCCTGACCACTATGTTGCTAGCTGTCAGTTTTGTGCTAGATTTAACCAACGCACTGTTAAGCATCGGTATGATTTTGCATTTCATTACTTTGGCCAAAGGTTTAACTATATAATGCTATCGGAACAGCTGATGACTGGAGTTCATAAAAAGCGCAAGGAAAAAAAAAAGGACAGGCATCCGAGGTCCAAAACCAATGACAAAGCCTCTTCTAGGTCAGTCGCTGGTTTGCCGCTTCTCAGTGAGGTGCTTTCGCAGCCCCTGACACCCACTACCTCAGAGCCACAGGCTGCCACCAACTCCCATGTGGAGACAACTAGGCCTCTGGATACTCAAGGTACTGGGCCTTCGGAAACTAATCCCTCAGATGGGTCCGGAACCACTGAGCAGGCATCGGCTTCTGAGGGTGTTTTCAGACCTACACTGCTTTATATCAAGCCAACTTTAGCATCCAAGACAAAGACTAAAACAGCTTTAAAGACAAGGAAACAAGTACAGCATTCTCCAGGACAGACTTCCATGCCTAAGCAACAGATGCTCAAAATGGCCAAAGACCTAATTACTTTGATCATGGGTTCCCATCCCCCTCCTGATAAGAGGCCTAGGAAAGACACTGAATATGATTCCTCTGATCAGGTTTCCATTTCCTCTGACTCCTCTTCAGAACAGGGATACTCTCTTCCTCCCTGTGAGGATTCTGACGCTGAAGAATCTATTCCTTCAGCTTCTCCTCCAGAGGATTATTCCTTTGGGGAAACCTTGCATGCCATGAGGGAGCATTTCCACTGAGAGAGCCAAGATTACTCAGAATCTAAGCAAAGGCGCAGAGACTTTCTTCTACTACCTCAGCACAGACCTCTTGCTATTCCACCTGTTCTAGACATTGTAGATGATGTATTTTCAGAGTCAGGACTGTCTCCTGACTCTTTACCTCCTGCACCTGTTAAGCCAGACAGATACTACAGGGTTCCAGATTCTCATAAATTTCTATATAAAAACCCTGCTGCTGACCCAGAAACTATATCTCAGGGTCCCAAAGGGGTCAAGGCCTCTACTGCAAAAAACCCTGTCCCCTCAGATAGGGATTCAATGGCACTGGACAGATGGGGGAAAAAGTTTACACTTCTGCTACCTTGGCTGTAAGGGCTTTAAATTGTCAGTTTCATATGCTTAAATATCAGCAATACTTAATGTCACTGCTAAAACAGACAATGTTAACAAATTCTCAATGTTCTGAGAACAAGAAAATGCAGGATTTATTGCATGCAGCTGAACAAGTGGGAAAGCATACTTTGCAATGTGGTTTTGATTCACTGGAGGCCTCTTGCAGGGCTGCTGCTACAGGCTCTGTCATTAGAAGGCATACTTGGTTAAAGGAACAGAATCTGCCTGATCATGTTAAAGCAAAATTATTGGATGCTCCATTACAGCATGATACTTTGTTTGGTGTTAAGGCAGAAGAGGTGTTGAAGAAAATGGAGGATAAAGCTAACTCTATGCAGACAGTAAAGGATTTCTTACAGGTACAGCCACCCAGATTTAGCAGGAACTGGCCTTCTAAGAATTGGTCCTTTCCAGTGTCAGACAGGCCACAAAGAGGCAGATACAGATGCTTTGGAGGCAGACAACAGCCCCAGGGTTCATACAGGCCCAAACAATGGGGTGCTTCTACCTCCAAAAGCGGAGAAGACAAATCACAGCCATATAGGAAACAGTCCCAATGACTTCCCTCTGCCAATGCCAAGCACTTATTTTTTTGGCAGCACCCTTAGGGGGAAAGCTAGCACTTTTTTCACAAAATTGGCACATGATCACCCAGGACAAATGGGTCTTAAATATAGTCTCTCAGGGCTACAGGTTCTACTTTCACACCCTTCCAAAGGCAAAACTTGTGCCAGACCTGCCACACAATCAATGGGCAGAGGCACAAAAACAAGTTTCATCTCTCATGGACATGAGGGCTATTCAGCCAGTACCACAACAAGAGCAGAGACAAGGATTTTACTCAAGACGTTTCTTAGTACCAAGAAAGAACAAAGCCTGGAGACCAATTCTGGACCTGTCTATTCTAAATACTTTTCTGGACATTCCAAAATTCAAAATGCTGACTCTGCAGCAGCTTCTGCCCATGCTGGGCAAGAAGGCTTGGCTTGTAACTTTGGACCTCAAAGAGGCATGCCTGCATGTCCCAATCAGACAATCTTGCAGAAGATACCTCAGATTCATAGCTGGCTCAATGCACTACCAATTCTTTGCACTGCCCTTTGGCTTATCTACTGCGCCCAGGGTCTTCACAAAATGCCTGGCACCAGTAATTGCATTTTGCAGACAAAGAGGAATTCAAATATATCCCTACTTGGATGACTGCCTTATTCAAGCAGAGACCAAAGACATTCTACTAAAGCATCTGGCGTTTGTAAAAAGATTAATTTGCCTAGGGTATACAGTAAATGAAAAGAAATCAAAACTAGTACCCTCTCAAGAGATAATATTCCTGGGTGCAAGCTTAAATACAACTGCCCAGATGGCTTATCTCACGCCAGACAAACAAAGGCAACTGACTTCTTACTTTGAAAGCATGGCAACAAAGACCCAGTTATCTGCAAGAAAAAGTCTGCAGGCTCTGGGCTACATGGCATCCTGCATTCTGCTAATTCCATATGCAAGACTGCATATGAGGAAGCTACAATGGTATCTAAAAAGTGTTTGGACTCAACATTGCCACAGCCTGGAATCACTAATTTTACTCATTCCCTGCCTGCAACAGGAGTTTCGATGGTGGGCACAGGCCTATCACCACAACAAGGGACAGCCATTCACTTTACCCACAGCCAGGCAAACACTAACAACAGATGCATCAGATTATGCCTGGGGGGCCCACATGGCAGAAAAATGTATTCAGGGCACATGGCCCGCAAGCCAAGGGCATCTTCACATCAATCAAAAACAGATGCTAGCTGTACAAAATGCCCTGACAGCCTTCAAGGACCTACTTCATCCAGGACAACTGCTTATAAAGATGGACAATACTACAGCAATGTGGTACATAAACAAGTAGGGAGGCACACATTCTTACCCCCTCTGCAGACAAGCCATGATTTTGTGGAACACAGCATTGACTTACCAAGTACACCTACAAGCACAATTCCTGCCAGGAAGAACAAATGCTCTGGCAGACGAACTAAGCAGAACCCTTATGGATCTTCACAAGTGGAAACTAGATCCACAAATCTTCAACATAATAACAAGGAAATGGGGATGCCCAGACATAGATCTATTTGCCTCCCCTCACAACTGCCAACTACAGAGATTCTGCACAAGGACTTATCACAAACAAGCATGGAAAGTGGATGCTTTGTCAATCAGCTGGAACAACCTTACAGTATATGCCTTTCCTCCACTGCCCCTCCTCCCCAAGGTACTCCTAAAGGTCAGACAAGAGAAGCCATAAATGATACTTATTGCTCCAGATTGGCCATGCCAGCACTGGTACCCATTCCTAAGGAGCTTGTCTCAAGGCCCAGCCTGGACATTGCCTCAAATTCCTCATTTACTGACCCAACAAAACAATCAGATCCTGCACAGCCAACTCAGAACCCTAAATCTGGCTGCATGGCGGATAGTGTAACCATTTAGAATACACCTCTCTCTAAAGTGGTTATGGATGTTATTTTGGAGGCCAGGAGACCCAGCACCAGAAAATGTTATGCAGAAAAATGGAAGAGATTCTGTGCTTGGAACCAGGCACAAGGAATTGACACGCTTGTACCAAATATTCCTCAGATTTTACAATACCTAACTGAGATGCTGGACAAAGGCCTATCCTTCTCATCAATTAAGATCCATGCCTCTGCCATTTCAGCTCATTACAATACGGACCCACCTATTTTTTCACATCAATTGCTTAGGTAGTACCTCAGAGGGGCCAAAAACATAAGACCTCCAAGGAGAGTGCCAATACCTGCATGGGACCTCAATTTTGTCTTGGAAAAACTAACACTGCCTCCCTTTGAGCCAGCCAATACAGCTGAGATAAAATTCTTATCATGGAAAACAGCTCTGCTCCAAGCAATAACTTCAGCAAGAAGAGTCTCAGAGTTACAGGCATAAATGGCTGTGGAACCTTTTATTATCTTCCATCCGGACAGGGTTTCTCTAAGGACAAAGCCAACATTTATGCCTAAGGTAGTGTCCAGTGTGGCTCTTAACCAAACTATTCATTTGCCTACTTTTATCCAAACCCACAAAATAAAGGGGAGAGACTTCTGCATTCTTTGGACATACACAACCAGCTAAAATGGATAGGACACTGCATTCATTTCTGATATTCACAATGTGGCAAATCAGTGCCTAAGGGCATTAGACCACATTCGACCAGGGCAGCAACCACCTCAGCAGCCTTCCTCAGAGGAGTACCAACCAAGGATATTTTGGAGGCTGCAAATTGGACTTTAGTGCACACTTTTACTAAGCACTACCACTTACCTCTTTACTCTAAATCCAGACCAGGCTTTGCCACTGCAGTTCTGCAGGGCCTCATAGCCACTCCTAATTCTATTTAGACCCATCCGCCCAATCTCAGCTTTGGGATTCAACCCAAGTGTAATGACTACAACAGTGAAACACGATGAACATAGTACAGTTGTGTACCTACTATAAATGTAGATGTTCGAGTGTATTCACTGTTGCAGTCCAGGTTACCCACCCACCATCCCCCTTTTTTTGCTGGGACTTATCTGCACTTCTCTATTCTATACAACCTATGTAGAGTATTTGCTTGTAGATGAAGGTAATGTTTATTTTAGTGCACGCTTTTTATAAGCAATGTTTTTAGCCTACCCTTTTGGGGGCACCTGACATCTGGGGCAAGAAAAACTGAAGAAAATGGTATTGGCTGCATCTTATATACCCCTGGCGCACTGACGTCAGGGAAGAGGTGACAGCAACCGACGCCAGACCAGGACTTTGGAATTCAGGCTGACTGCGGGTAGCCTGCCAGCAGGATAACCCAAGTGTAATGACTGCAACAGTGAACACACTTGAACATCTACATTTATGGTAGGTACACAACTGTACTTTTTGTTATTTAAAAAGCTTCCTATACTTTAGTATAGGTTGGAGTGGCACCCTATCATTTAGTCATTTTCCTGTGTCTGCCCTCAACCTTATTATCCACCTGGTCTCTGATGCTTCTGTATTGTTAATAATAGCCCTTCCCCTTTCATTATGTGGATTGATCTCTATAACAAAGAATTTAAAGGTATGATTAATACCATACATCAAAACATGTTTGGCTCGGGCATTTGTTAAAACTTGATTCCTCATATTAAGTAAATGTTCATGGATTCTAAAGCGGAGTCTCCTATTGGTTTTCCCCACATAATGGTACGTGTAGGCATTACACACAGCCAAATAAACCACATTTTCTGAATTACAATTTGCTACTGCATTGAATCTATATGTATTCCCATAATCTGGATGGAAAAAAACTGCTCGTAGTATCTAAAAACTTACACAAATTGCATTTCTTACAAGGAAAGGTACCATATTTCTTATCTTTACTTTTGTCCATGTGGCCTTCATTGGGATAGCAAACATACTCTTAAGGGGATTTCTTATTTTTGAAAAAAAACAGGGTTCATTCCCCACTATATTTCTTATACCTGGATCAACTGTTAGGATATTCCAATGCTTTCCTTATAATGTCAGTGATAATCCTTCCATTGCTGGAAAAATAAGTTGGAACACGTACATTACTCATGGTTTTTTTCTCTTTTTTATTTTCTTCAGGTGTGAAAAATATGGTCTTGCTCTATCATTTCTCCAGTTTGGGACCTCATTTAGTATGCATTGCTTTCCATTACCTGTATAGCCTCTTTCAGAAAATCTAGTCCTCAGATCTAGGACTTCTTACTTAAAATCCTCTTCATTAGCAGTTAAGCAGGAAGTACTCATACCTTGTCCCTTTACTACATTTCTAAAAATATAGATCAGATGCATACTTGCTCTATGGAGTAATGCATTCCTATGACATTCCTTCCTATAAACTTTGGTAGTAAACCCTTTTATGGGGTCTTTACTGACTTTGATGTCTAAAAAACTAATCTCGTCAAGGGAATATTTCATGTCATGTCAAACTTAAGGAACGTGGTACTTGTATTCAGATTTGTAAAAAAATAGCTCCAACTCTGTTGTTTTGCCATGCCATAACAAAAACAAATCATCAGTGAATTGCCTGTAGAATACAGTCGTACTCTTTCTCTTTGATCTAATGACATTTTCATTTGCCCACTTGGCCATGACCAAATTAGCATAGCTATTGGCACTAGATGTTCCCATGGCCAATCCATCTATCTGTAAATATAATTTGTGATCAAATAGCATGACATTAATTTGTAGTACTAATCCCATAAGTGAACATAATAGATTTACAAACCTATAGTCATATACCCCATCATTTGTTAAACATGCCCTGAGCATCTCTATGCCTGTACTATTAGGTATAGTAGTAAAAAGATCGTACATCCATTGTAACTAATATGAGTTCCATATATTTTCCCTTTTCCCATTTAGAAATAAATGGATTTATTTATTTTACATTTGTTGACCGGGAGAGTCCAACTGGATTACAAGTCCATTTTCAGTGGAGGTCTGGGGAGAAAAGCTCCAAGAGAACAATTTATTACAAACATCATGTTAAGAACAGAACTTGACATACAATATTTCATAGGAGAGACTTTGACATACATATTTCCTGGAAGAGAGGATACATTCATTTTCTACTATATAATATTAGTCTTAGAAGATATTACTAAGCATGACATTCCTGTAATAGTTTACTATCAAAGGAAAGGCAGAGAGAAGTAGGTTAAGGTTCCATGAGAGCAATTGTTTCTGGATACAGATGAGAAGGATGTCAAATTGATATACAGTATATCTTCTCCTGGTTTTAGTAGATTGTGGAAAGCACAACATTCCTGGGGTAGTTTACAATAACTCCTATAGAGTCAGGATGAAAAGTAAATTAACAGTCCTAAGTGGGTACAATGTTATGAAATGGTTTGCTTGACAGACTTAATTAAGTTAGGTGAAATGTGATAGTGAGACATTAGCCAGGGGGATACAGGAGCATAGTCGGTTATTCATGAAGTGAGTTTTGACTAGTTTCTTGAACTAGGTTGGGGATTTGATGTCAGTTATGTGGGCAGGAAGGGAGTTCCAGGTTTTTGCTATATAGTGGCTGTAGACAGAATTACCAGTCTCATTATTATATTTGGTTACTCTGAGGCGGTTTTGTGTGCTAGACCTTAAGGGCCTGGGGGTTGTATAGGGTTGCAGAAGATGTTGTTGGGCTGGGGTGTTATCAGAGTAATTTATTATTTTGGGGGCTAATAATAGTTGATTGAGTTGAAGTAGTAGTGGTAGTTCTAGCCAAATGAGTTTTTTTAGGCAGTTACAGTGATACATTCTAATGGGAGAGGTTGTAGCGAATTTGGCTATCTTATTATAAGAACTATCAAGTTTATTTAGGTCAGATTTGAAGAGATTTGTAAGCACGGGGGAGGCATACAGTAAGGTGGATAATAGATGAGTCCTGAAGTAGCAATGGATAATGTTCACCATATGTAGGCATTTTCAAACTCCTCAGACCACAAGGAATCACCTTATATTTTATCCATTGCTACTTTCCAAATGGCAGCAACTGAACCTGGAATTAAGCTTTAACTGCATGCATCTCCTGATGGAAGTCTTTTCCACAGAAGAGACGAAGCTCATGGAGAATGCTCTCCATGAGCAGGAGCAGTGTTATACAGAACATCCATCCAAACTGGTGGATGAAAAATTTAGCACAGTTTTGGACTCATTCTCTCTCTATGAGAATAGAGTTCCGAAACAGAAACTTAACAAGCTAGAGAGAGACCAGCGAGATTTTAATGATGGCCATGTGTATATATAGCCTAAAAAATAAGAATTCCCCTCTCTCTGTATGAAAACAGACTTCTGAAACAGAAACTTAGCAAGGGAGAGGGAGACCAGAGAGACTTTAATGATGGCCATGAGCTTATATGGCCTAAAAATAAGAATCCCCCTCATAACTATATGAAAAATAAAGAAGGGGATTTGGTGAATGGAACATCTGTTAACACACAATCCAGTGGATGACTGCAACACTGAATATACTCGAACCTCTTCATTTATGGTAAGTGTACACAACTGTACTATGTTCTTCATGTTTCACTGCTGCAGTAATCACCTGTGGGAGGATTTCCAAAGCTAAGGAGAGGGGTGGAAGCACTAATTAGAGACCTAGGCATGGGTAAGCAAGCCCTGCAGAACTGCAGAGGCAAACCCTGCCCTAGTCTTAAAGAAAAGAGGATGGTAGTAATGCTTTGTAAAGATATGGACTGAGGTCCAAGTGCCAGTTTCCAAGATGTCCTTGGTGGGAACTCCTCTGAGGAATGCTGTGGAAGTGGAGGCTGCCCTAGTGGAATGGGTACAAATTGACTCAGGGGGTGGTTTCCCATGTAATCTGTAGCAGAAATGGATACAGTAAGATATCCATTTGGAAGTGGTTTGTTTAGAAATGGGCTTCCCCTCTACCCCTGGGGCCAAGCTGACAAGAAGTTGGTCCATTTTCCTGAAGGGTTTATTATGGCCCAGGTAGTATCTGAGTTGTCTGTGTACATCAAGTGAATGCAGAATTCTTCCCCCCTTGTTTTGAGGGTTAGGGAGGAAGGTGGGCAGATAAATGGCCTGGTTGTGTGTCACATTAGATACTACCATGGGCATAATGGAGAGGTTAGTCCTAAGGGAGACCCTGACTGCATGGAAAATGATGAAGGGCTCAATGGGCATCAATGCCTGAAGTTCTGAAGCATTTTGGCTGAGGTGATAACTAGTAAGAAAACAGTCTTCCAGGAGACGTATTTCAATTCTGTTGAAGCAGCAGGTTCGAAGGGTGGTAAGGTTAGTTTTTCCAAAACATAATTCAGGTCCCAGGCTGGTGTGGGTGGCCTTCTGGGAGATCTCATATTAGAAGCCCCTGTAAGGAATAGTTTAATCAAAGGATGTGAGAACAGGGGCTGGTCTGTATCAAAATGAGCTGAAATGGCTGAGGTGTGGATTTTAACAAAAGAGAAGGAGAGGCCACTGTTGGGTAACTCAACTAGATAGTCCAGGATAAGAGGGACAGAAGGTTATGAGGAATTGGCCCCTCTGGACTGGTTCCAGGAGCAGAATCTTTTCCATTTCCCTGTAAGATTTTCTGGTGCTGGGCCTTCTGGCCTCTGTGATAATGTCTAGGACCTGCTTGCTTAACAGTTTCCCCTTGCTTGCCTTTAGAGTATTAGCTATGCTGGTAGTTTGAGAGTCTGAAAGCCTGGGTGCAGCATCCCCCCCCACACTTGAGTCAAGAGGTCTGGGATCAGGGGAAGATGCCTGGGAGGCTGTGATGTCAGGCTGCACAATAAGGGGTACCAATGCTGTCTGGGCCAATCTGGAACAATGAGGATGGCCTTTGGTCCCTCCTCCCTTATCTTGGTCAGTACCTTGGGAATAAGAGGCAGAGGAGGGAATGCTTACATGAAGAGAGAGTTCCAGGGGAAGGTCAAGGCATCCACCTTCCATGCTAGGTGGTGATACTCCCAGGTACAGAATTTCTTTAGCTGGTGGTTAAGGTGCGAAGTAGAGAGATCCACCTCTGGATTTCCCCACTCCTGAGTGACTTGCAAAAAGATCTTTCTATGGAGCTGCCATTCGTGAGCATCCAGTAAGTTTCTGCTTAAATGGTCTGCCAGGGTGTTGGTGATCCCTGGTAGGTATTGGATTATTAGTTGTAATCCCATGGAGGAGGCAGTCAGACAGAGGTTCATGGCTAGCCTTCACAGAGGATAAGATTGGGTCCCTCCCTGTTTGTTGATGCACCACAATACTGTGCTGTTGTCTGTTTTGATAAGGAGAACCCCTGGCCTGAGGTGGGGTTGGAAGGATATCAGAGCCTTTTGTACTGTCATCAATCATTTCCTTCTGGTTGATATGTAAGGGAAGGTGCTGGGCATCCCAAAGACCTTGGGTGCACCTGCCTGCTAGGTGAGCGCCCCAAGCAATGTCTGAGGCATCGGTGGTGATGGTCTGTCCTGTAGGGCGGAGGATGAAGGGAAGACCTTTGTTCTTGGCACAGAACCCTGCCCACCAGAGAACTCGGCCCTTATACAGGGGATCAGAGGGAGAGAGGTCTGTAGAGGCTGTGAGTGTTGACACCAAAGGTTCTTTAGATACTACTGAAGCTTCCTCATGTGAAGCCTGGCCAGAGGAATTAGAAGGATGCAAGATGCCATGTTCCCCAAAGCTCGCAGGAACTTCCTCACCATGAGGTGACTTTTGGATGCCAGCTGGGTAAAGTAGATAGGCAGGAAGGTCTGCTTTTCTGGGGATAGGATGATCATTTGGGATACTGTGTCCAGCAGTGCTCCCAAGAAAATAATCCTCCTGGAGGGTGTTTGCTTTGATTTCTTCTCATTGATGGTGAACCCCAAGGAAGTCAGGAGGGTTTTGATAAAGCAGAGGTCCTGGTGCGGCTTTTATTTGCACACTGCCTGAATGAGGCAGTTGTCCAGATAAGGTTATATCTGTATATTTCTCTGTCTGCAAAATGCTATGGCCAGGGCCAAACATTTGATGAGTACCCTGGAAGCAGTAGATAAGCTAAAGGGAAGCACAGATAACTGAAAGTGTTGTGAGCCTGCTCTGAAGCACAGGAATTTCCTGCAGGATTCCTTTATGGGGATGTGGAGGTAGGCATCTTTTAGATCTAGGGTCACTAACCTGGCATTTTTTGTCAGCAGAGGGAGCATCTGCTGCAAAGTTAGCATTTTGAATTTGGGGACCACCAGGGAGGTGTTCAGAATGGACAGATCCAGGATGGGGCACCAAGTGTCTTCCTTTTTGGGAACAAGGAATAGCCTGGAATAAAAGACTTTGCCTGTTTGATCTGTGGGAATAGGTTCTACTGCCCCCCTGGGATATGACAGTTTGGACTTGTTTTAATGCCTCTACCTACTGCTTTGGAGGTAAGTATGGGTGCCTTTTGTGAATTGGGAGTTTGTTGAAAGTGAATTTATATCCCTGAAAAATGATCTTTAAGACCCATTGGTCCTATGTTATAGACAGCCAATTTTCTTCGCAGAGGGACAGCCTTTCTCCTAGCTTTTGGTAGGTGAAAGGAGGGTTGAAAGGGGAGTGGGAGTGACTGAGAGTTTTTGCCATAGAGGGATGGCTTAGAACTCCCTGCCTTTGGGGCAAAAGTGGTCCACTGTTTGGTTGTCTGCTGTCCCTGGGATAGCGGCCAGGGTGGTCTGTCCCTGCGGGGCTTACCTTGCCCCTGTTTGCTAGGTGCAGGAAAAGACCAGTGTTTAGAGGGAAAATTCTTGCTGAATCTAGGAGGTTGAACCTGAAAGAAATATTTTACTGTTTGCATTGATTTTGCTTTGTCTTCCATCTTTTTAAGCACCTCTTCTGCTTTTTCTCCAAACATGCGGTCTTTATCCAAGGGTGCATCAATTAATTTAGACTTGACATGATCAGGGGGAGGTTGTTCCTTTAACCATGCGTGTCTCCTAATGACAGATCCAGACACTGCTGCCCTGGTAGAGGCTTCTAATGCATTATATCCACAGTGTAAAGAGAGTTTTGCCACTTAACAAGTAGAGTACAGTAAATCTGCTAGCTCTTTAGAATTGGCACAGTCAGGAAAGGTAGAAATATTTTGCTTTAATAGTTCCAAATTGTGTTGCTGATATTTTAACATATGGAACTGACAGTTGAGTGCTCTGATAGCTAACTTTGCATAGGTATAAACCTTTTTACCCCATCTGTCCAGAGCGCTGACATCCTTGTCATAAGGAGTAGAATTCTTTGCAGAACTAGCCCTAGCTCCTTTATGTCCCTGTGTAATGACCTCCGGGTCTGCACCAGGATTTCTGTACATGTATTTGTGAGAATATGGTACTCTGTAATACCTGTCAGGTTTACTGGGGGCAGGTGGGAGGGCATCAGGGGCTAAGCTGGATTCATGGAAAACATCATCCACCACTTCTAAGATAGGGGAATGGCCAGCGGTCTGTGCAGGGGCAGGTCTAGAAATTCTCTTAGCATTTTCTTAGATTGAGGGAAGTCCTGAGATTCCCAGTGGAAATGTTCCCTGAGGATGTGAAGGCTTTCCCCAAAGGAAAGGACTTCTGGTGGGGAGGCAGAAGGAATGTATTCCTCTGCATCTGAATCCTCATAAGCAGTCAGAGATTGTTGTTCCTCTTCAAAATCTGAATAATAAGATTCTTTAGAATACTGCTGTATAATTAGTTTAGAAGAAGGGTGTCTTTTCCTTTTTGAAGTTGTGGCTTGACTGCCCCTGATAAGGGAGATAAGATCCTCCACCATCTTAAGCATTTGGGCTTGGGGTGGTGGAGCAGGAGTAAGATGGTGGCCAGAGGTAGATTTTCTTAGGAGAGACAGCAGCTGACGCAGAAAAATATTGACTCTGGTATTCGGGCTGGCCAAGGGCTACCACAGCAGAGATAATCCACAGTTGATGACTGCAACAGTGAAACACGAAGAACATTAGGAGCAAAACCCAAGAATAATGCTCTTCCAACACTAGAGGTCATCCTACCCTCAAAATTCCCAGTTTCAGATGCAACAAGGGAAAGGAGAGAGTTACAGCAACACCTGGAAGGCTATGGAAAACAGGTAAGATCAGAATGACTAAATTATTAAGAACAGAGCATATCTGGGAGTTCTGATAAGATTCATAAGACTATCAACCAACCAATTGACTACTCGGATTTTCGAGTCCTGCCTATCAGATTGGGAGATCAACAGAATGCCAAACAATGAGAGTATAGGCCATGATCCAACAACAGAGGATGATTGAAGAGGAAAATCCAGCAAGATACTACAGACATGCAGACACTGAAGAAAATATGGCTGAATGTTGAAAAGAACAGTCATTAGTTTGGAATATATCATCTAGGGAATTGACTGCAGATGAACATACCTTGCTTGATAAAGGACTGAGTTTCGTACCCTCAAAAGAGACTGAGGTAACTGAATAAATTATTAATTTAAAACTTTTTGGGAGAAATGTCATTTCGAAAAAATTGTTCAAAAATGATGATACAACATGAACCAGTGTTTTTAAAAAACCTAGTACATATGTTCCCATTAATCATCCTGTACTGGATGTGTTTCTTAAAGTATGTGAGAATGATATTCATGATGCATTTAGCAAACAAGTCAGTAGGAACAGACTAGGAAATTTATCTAATGGTGAATTCAAAGCATTAAATATGTTAAAACAGGACAGGACTATAGTGATTAAACTGGCAGATAAAGGCACCCTGATTGTAATAATGCACCGTGAATACTATTACAACACTATGAAGGAGAATTTAAATGACCAACAAGTGTAGTTAAATATTAGCTCTAACAATATCTCCAAGATGATATCTAAGGTAAATGACGTCCTATATGGCTATTTCATTAATAATGAAATGAATAGAGAACTATATAATTATTTTAAAGTACACTCTCCTTTGGTCCTGGTTATACAGGTGCTTCCAAGGATACCAGACCGATAGTGCCTGGTAGCTCTTGGTTGATGGCACCCATATCTATTTTTATAGAGAAACATCTTAGAAAAGTAGTAGATAAAAACTGTTATATTTTGAGAGACTCACAGCAGTTTCTTGTTGATTCATATGCATATATTTCTTAATGGGAAAAGGGAAATATATGGAACTCATATTAGTTACACTGGATGTACAATCTTTATTTACTATTATGCCTAATAGCACAGGCATACAGATAATCAGGACATGTTTAATAAATGATGGGGTATATGACTATAGGTTTGAAACTATATTATGTTCACTTATAGAATTAGTACTAGGAAATAATATCATTCTATTTGATTACAAATTATATTTACAGAGAGATGGGGTGGCCATGGGAGCATCTAGTGCCAATTGCTATGCTAATTTGGTTATGGCCAAGTGGAAGAATGAAAATTTTATTAGATCAAAAATAAATAGTCAGATTGTATTCTAAAGGTGATTCTTTCATGATTTGTTTTTGTTACGGCATGGCAACACAACAGAGTTGGAGCTATTTTTTACAGATCTGAATACAAGTACCACGTTCCTTAAGTTTGACATGAAATATTCCCTAGACAAGATTAGTTTTTTAGACATCAAAGTCAGTAAACACCCCATGAAAGGGTTTACTACCAAAGATTATAGGAAGGAATGTTACAGGAATGCAAGTATGCATCTGAAATATATTTTTAGAAATATAGTAAAGGGACAAAGTATGAAAATGTCCCACTTAACTGTTAATGAAGAGGATTTTAAGGAAGAAATCCTAAGTTTCAGGACCAGATTTTCTGAAAGAGGCTATAAAGATAATGTAGCATAATGCATACTAAATGAGGTCCTGAACTGGAGAAATGATAGAGCCAGATCATATTTTTCACGCACACTGAAGAAAATAGAAAAGAAAAGAAAAAAGAGGAAAAGAAAACCATGAGTAATATGTGTTCCAACTTATTTTTCCAGCAATGGAAGGATTATCAATGACATTATAATAAACCATTGGAATATCTTAACAGTTGATCCAGGTATAAGAAATATAGTGGGAGAGGGACCCTGTTTTTTATTCAAAAATAAGAAATCCCTTAAGAGGATGTTTGCTATCCCAATGAAGGCCACACGGACAAAAGTATAGATAAGAAATATGGTACCTTTCCTTGTCAGAAATGCAATTTCTGTAATTTTTTAGATACTATGAGCAGTTTTGTCCATCCAGATTATGGGAATACATACAGATTCAATGTAGTAGTGAATTAATTCAGAAAATGTGGTTTACTGGCTGTGTGTAATGCCTGCATGGCCTATTATGTGGGGAAAAACCAATAGGAGACTCTGCTTTAGAATCCATGAATATTTATTAAATATTAGGACTCAAGTTTTAACAACTGCCCTAGATAAACATGTTTCGATATATGGTATTTATCATACCTTTAGATTCTTGGTTATAGAGATCATTACACACAATGAAAGAGGAAGAGATATTATTAACAATACAGAAACATCAGAGACCAGGTAGATAATAAGGCTGAGGGCAGACACAGGAAAAGGACTAAATGACGGGGTGCCACTCCAACCTATACTAAAGAATAAGAAGCTTTTTAAGTAACAAAACAGCTAATCTGTTTAAGCTTTTAAAACATGCTATTTTAAGAAAACTTTGCTCTAAGTGTTATGTTGTTATGTCACTGAATACTGTTGTAATATAATGACAATGTGGCTCTTTTAAGGTAATTGCTTTTTAAGTGATGAGATCAGCATTTTTAGTGGATTGAGTATTTAAATTTGTGATGTTTCTGAGTGTTTATTGTGTGATGAAGTAGTGGGTTGCAACTAAGAAAGTGCTTACACATTGAATAAAACTGGCTGGCTATACTCTTATCTGCATTTTTTTCTCAGCTGTTGCTCAGCTCGGTGGATGTTGTTGTGGAAGTTTGAATCTATTTGCTTTTTTTCTGCTGAACTGTTTATTTCTGCCACCTACACTTGTTTGTGGATTAAGTATTAACAATATGTAAATAATTCTGCAGAACCTTCAGAGGCTTGGGAAAAAGAATACCCCAGCCTAATTAGCTAAGTTAACCATATTTGTTCACCAGAAGGCCTGTATTGACAAATACTGACAAAAATATCAGGCATCACATCTGCTACACATTGTTGAAAGCTCTGACAATGTTACTGTAATTGTAACTTACCCGATCTTTCTGTACTTGATAATGTAAGGCTTTTTCCTCCACTAGATGTACCTGGATGCACCTGTAGTGTTCAATGTTAGGGAAACAACAATATAACTGTAAGCATCAGTGCCATTAAATGAGGTGGGGCATTAAAAAGGTAGTGTGCACAGCAACAGTATAGAGACTCTCACTTGCTGCTCCCTGGTGTAAGCCTGAAGTAGAAGGACCTGTGAATATTAATGCAATAAACATTACAAATGTTGTTTGCACTGCTCTGTCTCTAACTCAGATGGACCAATACAGATAATTATACTTACATTCATCATCCTCATCCTATGTGGAAGTTTCTTCATGGCTCAAGTCTGCTGTTGTAAATCAAACATAGCAATACAGGAATATGCATGCTGAAGCAATATGCAGTGAGTGGCACAAAACTTTTCCCTGTACTAAACATAAATACATACATATATAAAACCACAATTATAAAATATCCTTGGAACCACAATGACAGAAAACCAATGATGTCTTGTTCTTTTTTTTTTTCCACAATCGACAGCATAAAATCTCTTAGCGCCTCGGCCACAATCAGCCTTTACAGAGTAAAAATCTTTTTAATCAAGTTCTCCTTTTATATACACTTTTTGTGGCAGAGATGCTAAGAGATTTTATGCTGTCGATTGTGGAATAAAAAAAGTTTGGTAAACATAAGAACAAGACATCATTGGTTTTCTGTCATTGTGGTTCCAATAAATACATACATGTCCATCCTGGAAACACAGCTTTATTCCCACCACCAGAGATTCATCACTCTCCTCTTGCTCTATGTAGTGAGGCCAAAAATAATTGTGATGTTATCGGGGTCAGTGGTGGTCCAGCACTGATGGCATCCCTCGATCTCTCATAACGTATCACTCTGATGACTGCACAAAGAATCAGGTCCAAAAAGTGTCACAGGATCGATTATGGCCTCCAACTGCATTCATCATGCTGGTAAGATCCTTCTAGATTGAATTTCTCCAAACAGTATCCCCTGAACAGCCTAGAAGTCTTATTCCATGTTGGCAGAGAGCATCAGTTATGATGTCATTTTCCTGGGAGGAAAGTTGTCACCCCTAGGATGGCTGGCCATCTGAAAAACATTGATATGCACATGATAATAATCATGGCTGAGCACATTTATGCATTTGTTTCTGTCAACACCATATATCCAAATAAACACTATACATACCTGTGCAATGCAAAGATCTGTGCAACACTGTCTGTGATAAATATTAACAAGACATGTAAAAAGAATCAACAATGCCTTCATACATCAGTAAAATCAACATAACTTGTAATATCCGTACAGTTTGTAACTAGGATTAGAACCTCTGACACTACATATATGTGGAAGGGAGGTCCAAAGACAACAACATTACCCCACCAGAGTCTACTTTCATTTCACATTAAAATAATGCATCAATTAATAATTAAAAAACTTATGGAATGCATCCAAATACCTGAGGATCTGTATGCAATACAGATGCATATTAAATTGAGACAGTAGTGATAACACCTTTGTTAAGAAACATCATTGAAGAAATATTTGTAAAAACAACAACAGCACATGTTTTAACACTGTTTTAGGAATCATGATTTAAGAAATATTCATAATATCAGCATCACATACTAGATGCAGATACTGTCATAATCCATAGATTTCTATAGTTAAACCCCCAGAGTGTAAGGGATTACCAGTAAAAATTGCATGATTCATAAATCCTCCTCCATATACTGTTATCATATGAAGTGGAAGTTTGTCTATACAACTGAATATGGGACTGAACCAAAATATTTAGAAGAACAACACCTGTATGCATAAATTTCCAGACCATGTGACTCCAGGAACTTTTAGCTACTTTTGTTAAACTTAACATTTTGAGTAAATATGATTTTAAACATGTACCTTTTGAAATTATTATCTTTGCAGCTTTACTAATTTCCATTCCACAACATCCACCAGTTTCTAATGTACCTATCACTCAGACCCACAAAATGAAAGTGCACCTTATGCACACCTATTTTTAAGTACCATTTGCACCATACATGTTTAATGAGGTAAGTTTTTGAAATCCTATTTACACACATCAGCATAGAATGCCATTATGTACCAAAATCCCCAGGTATACTGGTATTGATAAATGGCACCATGTGTAACACATGTCCGTTATACTCTAATAATCTTAGAACATGACATCAGCACCACTTTCAAATTTTAGTTTTGATAAATTTAACTGAGACCATTAATAACTATGAACTGAGTGGGTGGTAACTCAGTAAGCATTTCTCTGTTTTTGTGTTTTTCAGATTGCTACTATTTTATTTTATTTATTTTATTTTTATTTTATTTTACATTTGTTAACCGGGGTATCTGACTGAGCCGAAAAGGCCCTTTTTCAGCACAGGCCTGGGGAGAAAAGATCCACATAGAAAAATTAGATATATTTAGTTATTTAGACATGATCAGTATACACACAAATTACAAAAGACATGTTTTTAAAGTTGTATGTGGCACATCAGCAGTTACAGTAGAGAGAACAAACAAAAAAATATTAATTTAAAAATAAAGGTAATTAATAGATTTGTGGTGTACAGCTGAAATTTGGAACATAGGTAGAATACATACATGGTACACAGGTACAGTACAGTGCTAGTACACAGTGCTAGTTGAGAATCATGGTGGCTACTTCGAGGAGGCTGAGATGTGTCCATGTGCCCATCTGGACAAAAGAGGAGACAGCCCAGATGTTAATGTTGTATACTGGACTGGATCAGGGGATGACAGCCAGGCCCAGGAACTTCAATATAATCTACTTGTGGAACCAGATCATGAGGGATCATCAACAAAAGACAGGGACCTACCACACTAGAGTGCAAGTTTATCGTCATTATGATGACCTGCATCGGAGGATGCAGTGGAGCTTTGAAGGAGGGTGGACAAGGTATAGAGGCAGACCATAGATCCCTAAAGTAAGTACAAATATTCTACATATACGTTAGTATTCTTACAGATTTTACAGATAATTTTTAAACCACATATAGCATACAGATGTTTTCCTAACCATGTTTTAACTACTGTGAAAATTAGCTTGTGGGAATAATTCCATGCACTTTGTACATACAGCCCTCTTAACTACGGGTTTGATACCCATGCTGTTATTTTATTTGGTAATTGAGCAATATTCCTAACTATATGCTTTGTCGATCTAAATATGTTGTACAACATCTAAGTACATCATTTCACATAGACTCTGTTCTTGTGATTCACAGATGCCTATAGCACCTAGTCCACAGATGACTGTGCATGTTGTAGTTTTCTGTTATAGCCCCATTGTGTCTCATTAGAGAGAACTTCCTCTGGGAATGTTTGGGGTTATCAAAAAGTAATAGAGAATCATCAGACAACCTATGTAGAAGGTGCTATAGAAATGAGAAGTGTACTTATGAACTGGTTATCTGACAGAGTAGCTGATGCATGGTACAGACTACCAAATTACATTAAAGCAAGTACTAGTTTAGATATTTTTTAGAACAGCCTGGAGACTTATTATGGAAACAAGTTTTTGGTATATTGGCAAGCTAGAAGGGCATTAATACCAGTACTTGAAATGTTTGTATGTATGTATGTATGTGCTGTCATTTTTTCTTAACTCAGTGCTGACATGAATGTAATTTAAAAACAATTTAGCTACATGAGCAGCACATGTTCATACTTTGCTATCCTAAGCCAAGATCATTATTAGCAGACCATAGCATTAACTCTTCACTGCCTGGAAAATGTGCTTTTTACCATTGAGATGTGATAGGTATGCAGGCAGGTCACACAGAGTTTGGATGTAGATTGTGGTTGCAGGTTTGAAATGCACATTCTCTAATCTATGCTCAAAGATGCTAATACCTGAATGTAAACAACTTCAGCTGAGTATTTGTGCTTATCTAATGTTCCTCAGAAAAGCAGTTTAGAAAGAGTGTTGAGAAATATTATTGCTATTTGAGGAATACATTTATAATAATATATATATTTTTTATTTCAGATAAGTACTGCTATTGGAACTGAGCGATGTGAATCGAGTACATGCATAGGTTTGAAGAGCATTGAAGGGAGAGCGGTATGTTAAATATTTTATAGATATGTTATGAACTGAAATGCATATTCCACTGTTTCAGGCTGTCATTTTCAAATTAGCATGTTTATTGATTAGAATGCAAGAATACCCATCATACATCAGTAAGGTAAGTGAAATCAGCAAACGATGGCTGTCATTAAAACTGTACATAAAACTTATAGTGTTGCTATATTACGTATTTTTGATCCATTTTTGTCAGCTCATATTTTTTAACAATACAACTGCAACCTAAATGATAGTTTGCTGTGTGTATCTGTCACACAGGTTTTAAGAAGAATGTGGTATATACAAGTGTGATTATTGTTTATGGTGTATGGTTTTATATACTTGTATATTTGGTGTGTTTCTTGATGTTTGATTTGTTATGTATAGTCTGTCTAGCATTGCTGTTTGCAGAGTATGGTCTTCAGTTCAGCATTGGTATTACATCTGCCTCATGCACCAGTGGAGTGTTTGGAAAAACATTGGTATAGTCTAGGTTGACCGATACTTAAGGTACCCATTTGATTGTGGCAGTTCATTTTTTGCACACCCTAAAGGTCAACACTGGTATTGTTTCTGTCTCTACCCCCTTGCTTGTTTTTTTTAAACACTGCTATAATGCAGGTTGACTGCCACTTGAGCAGGTACCAATTTCATAGCAGCAGTTCATAATCAGTAAGCGTATTCACAAACTTTTGTTTAGTAAGCCTTCTGATTCCTGATTGTTTTTCAAGATAATCCATACAGTTGCACACAGCACCTCACGGTTTGATTCTCGGCTGTGGTGCCTTCTGTGCAGAGTCTGCACGCTCCCCCTGGTGGTCGCGTCCCTCGCTCCAGGTGCAGGTTTCCTCCCTCCCTCAAATCTCAAAGACATGTAGGAGGTGGACTAAAATTGGTGGTCCTGTGTGTGGTGTGATGTATGTGCCTTCTGTGGTTGGGCACCGGGCTGGCTGGCTGGTAACTCAAACTCCACTACCAATCTCACCAATCAGGATCAGACAGGTGATTCACTGTAACCGAAAAAAAAAAAGAAAGAAGAAGAAGAAGAAGACATACAGTTGTACACACACAATATTATTTATAGATATATTACATTCTGATATCTCTAAAGTTGTTTTGATTGAACATATCACATTGCTTTTAGTCCTGTACCCTTTATATTGATTTGTGTTCAGCCAAATATCATACTGCCAGTCTCAAAAGGTTGTTATATGGTTTGCCTATTGTCCACAATATTGTCTTATATCTTTCTCATTTTTACAATGGTATGTTGTGGATGTTCATGTAAGTCATTGAAAGCAGATAGTTAAATTTGAACATGTATGCATTTTTACAAAGTTAATGACCCAGGTCTGTGTGTCTAACCATATAAAATTGTTCAGGGAATAATATTGTTGTCCTTTTTAGGAGCATGACATATATGGCCATAGGTAACTCTGTCCTTAATGGATGTGTCTCAGTCCCTGTGTAAATTGTAATCATAATGATATTGTGTTGTGATATGAATTTCATGGGACTGTTCTGCATGATAGACATTTTGTTTTCTTTTCTGTTGCTCCTGCAATTAAACTTTACAGAGCATGATACCTGAGGACATTTGCCAATCTCAAGCTGATAACGTGCAGTTGTGAGGCCACTGCCAGATTCTTCTGAAGAAGATGGTGATGATGATTATGATGATAATGATGATGCCAAGGCAGCTGGATTCACCCCTGCCCATGATATCCTGCCTTCACCATGGAGGAGACATCACCACGACTGTGATAGAGATGATTTTCCAGAGGAGATCTGGGAGTTCATGACTGATGTGTTCCGATTCTGAACACAGATGAGGGAAATGATGGGGACCCTCTTCAATGAGATGGCATGGGCTATGTGGGATTCATTCAGTATGATAGCTTGTGGGATCATTTGTGAGTCAGATCCATATCAGCCTGGTCCCTCAGGTGGGTATATATTGCTTGTGTTTTGCACTTATGTTATGCTGCCAACATGGTGATTATAAGTTAATTGATTGGACTTATGCATTCTTGTGCATACATACCATGTATCTGGAGCATTTCTCCCCAGGCCTCCGCTGAAAACAGGCTCTGGTGTGTGGAGTTCAACAAATGATAAATAAAAATAAATAAATAAATGTATCTGTTATGCTTATGTGTTATTATCATGTAACATTTAGTTTGATTTCAATGTGTGCACAGTGGATAACATTGTCGCTTCACAGCAAGAGGTTTCCCGGTTTGATTCTCAGTGGGATGCCTTCTGTGTGGAGTCTGCATGTCCTCCCTGTGTCACATGGATTTCCTCTCACATTCTAAAGACATGCAGTATGTGGATTGGACATTCTAAATTGGCCATAGGTGTGAATCTGTATGTGAGTGTGTGATGTGGAAGAACTACCACAGAAGGGGTAGCCACCCAGTGGTGTAAACTTTGGCTGTAGATGATTGTCACTGTTGAAGTGACACCTCTAACCCTATGTGCAAAAATGGAAAAAGGGGGCTGTGGATGGATGGATGGTTGGATGGTGTACATGACACACATTAACGCATTACGTTGCCCACATACATGCAATTGTCCATGCATTGTAGCAGTTAACTTGTTGATACTGTTACAACAGGCAGCCTGTAAACATGTGTCTAACTGTGATGATTGGCAGACAACATATGTTGCTCATAGTCCAACCCTAACAGTGTCATAAGACTTGGATGTCTGTTTTGCCATATGTCATTCCACATTTTTTTTGCATGACAGTTGTCATGATGTCCCACTGTCACAATGTGGTGTTGTGTCATGGTTTGGCAATACTGATGCCGTATGGGTCATATACAGTTATAGCCTGTCTATGTGTAGCTCTCCATTTCTGACTGCCTCAAACAATAAGCTAGTGTTAATCTGAACACAATGTCACAAATTATACAATGTATAACAGTACACTATACCATGTTTGTTGTATTTAGCATTTCTCCTCTCATGATGTAGTGACATGAGTGTACACCTTCCATAAATATCTGTACATATTGTGAATGTGTGTGTGTGTGTGTGTGTGTGTGTGTGTGTGTGTGTGTGTGTGTGTGTGTGTGTGTGTGTGTGTGTGTGTGCATGCGAACATAGTCAGATGCACTGACACAGAAATATACCTTTGACAAGTGTGCATTCAGTGATGTAATGCTGATGTGCTGTTATGATGCTCACAGGAGTGTCCTTGGCTTTGTAAGGAGCAGAGTGGTCGACATACACCTGTATTTCTTTATTTGACATTTGCAAGGCAATATATTTTTATTTATTTATTACATGTGTTGACCGAGTATGTCTGACTGGGCCAGAGGCCATTTTCAGTGGAGACCCGGGGAGAGAAGCTCCACAGTAATATATACAGCAAAAAAAATGTAGTAACAGCAAGCATTAGTACAATAGAATTATTTACAGCAGCAAGAGAGAGTACAGTGGAAGGTCCTGTACATATTGAAGACCCAGGGAGAAAAAAAAACACACCAGTAGTACAACACAATCAAGTAGCAGTGAATGTAGTACAATCAGTAGAACTAAACAATTACTGTTGCAGTAACAGCCAGTGGCAGAAGATACAATAGAATCTGTACGACTGTACAATTCCAGTACAGATAAGCAAAATACAAGATAGTATGTAGGATAAAGTTAGAAGGCAAGGTGAGAGAGGTAGAATAGGAATGAGGAAAAAGATTAACCTGGGGAGTGGCAGGAGCACAGACAATGTTTTATAATGTATTCCTTTAAGAGTGATTTGAATTGGTCATCTACTGGGTTTTTTGTTATTGTGTCTGGAAGGGTGTTCCAGAGTTTGGCTATTTTGTGTGAGTAGAGGGAGTCACAGTGTTGGTTGTGGGAGTTGGATACCTTTAGTAGGAGTTTGTTGGAAGATCTGAGGGATCTGCTATTAGTATTAGGTTGAACTAAAGAGAGATGTCAGAGCACTTGTTGGGATGGTAGATAATATTATAGGCTAAGGATAGTGGATTGAAAGATTGAAGGTTGAGGAGCTCTAGCCAGTTCAATATTGAAAGAGCTTAGCAGTGGTAGGATCTGTATGGGTGATTAGTGAAAAATCTAGCAATCTTATTGTAACATGATTCTAGATTGTTGAGGTCAGATTTTCAAACGTTAGTATATATGAGAGAGCCATAGAGAAGGGTATATAGAAGGTGTGTGCGAGCAGTAGCTACCCTGGCATTGGGAGTTAGAAATGGTTTGACCTCGTAAAGGGTACCTAGTTTGATGTGGACCTTTTTTATGGTTTGGGCAATATGTATGTTGAATTTGAGTTTGTCATCTATGGTAACACCTAAAAGTTTTGTGTGTTTAGTGGGGGTGATATTGGTACCGTTAGCAGAGATGATTGATAGAGGAGGTGGGGAAGTCTTGGGTTTTTTGTTACTGAAAACTATGATATTGGTTTTGTTGGGATTTAAAATGAGTTGGTGTTGAGAGAGGTAGGATTCAATGTCCTGGAAAGAAGATTGCATTTTTAGTTGGAGTTCTTGGGGTGTGGGGGCTGAACAGATAAGGGTAGCATCATCTGCATACTGTACTATGGAGGCATGTTGGGTTGCTGCAATGAGGTTGTTTGTGAATATGATGAAGAGGAGTGGACAGGGAATGGACCCTTGGGATACACCCACTGAGATGGAGTAGGTGGGAAATAGAGTTTTCCCACTTAGTAGCCTGTTGGCAGTTGGAAAGATAGCTGTAGAACCAAGTTAGTGAGGATGAACTAAAGCTGTAGGAAGATAATTTATTCAGGAAAAGCTGGTGGGATATGGTGTAGAGGCTTTATGCATGTCTAGGAATATGGAGGAGACATGCAGGCCTTCATTCATGAGGTGGTGGATGGTGTTAGTGAAGGTTAAGAGGGCAGTGCTGGTACTGTGCTTAGGTCTGAAACCATGCTGAGAGTTGGAAAGGAGGTTATTGTTAAGGAAGTAATTTATGATCTGGTTGTGGATGCATTTTCTAACATTTTTGTGAGGGGGGAATGCATGTTTATGAGATGATGGTTAGTACTTTGGAGGGGACACCTTTGTGGAGAGGTATAATATGAGATATTGTCCATATGAGTGGGACATATTGTTCTTTAATAGAGCAGTTGATCAAAATTGAAATACAGTATGTGATTGAAGGGGCTGCAAGTTTCAGAAATTCTTTAGGGAGTTTATCTGCAGCTGTGCAGCATGGTTTGAGTTTGGACAAGAAGGTTTTCATGTACTTGGGTTTATATTGGTGAGAAGGAGAAAGGGCTGAGATTGTCTGTGATCGGGGTTGGGATAGTGAGTGGCTGGGTTGATTGGTTGTGTAGAAGGGAGGTGACGGTGTTGATGAAGTGGGTGTTGAATTGAGTTGAGACAGGGACAGGGTCATTAGAGGTAGCAGAAGGTGGGGTAGAGGAACATCCTGGATTTAGGTGTTGGTTGATGTAAAGCCAGAATTTTTGAGGGTTGTTTTGGTTGTTTTGCTAACAGGATAGGAAGTATACTTGTTTGTCTCTTTTTATTTGTTTTTTTAATTAAGTTTATTAGTTGTTGGTAGTTAAGGAGGTCAGATGTTTTTGGATGTATGATAAGCTGACCAGGCTTTTTCTCTATGTCTCATTAGTAGTTTGGTTTCATTGGTTAGCCATGGGATGGGCTTGGTCTTAGTACAAATTTTTCTTGTAGGTGCTAGATTATTAAGAACTGTGAGGAAGGTTTCATTGAAATACTGAACAGCCTCATCCAATTTTAGGTTCTTAAGTGGGGACTAGTTACATTGTTGTAGTAGAAGGTTGAAATTTGTGGGGGAGAAATTTTTCTTGGAAATCATGTATTTGTAGAGGATGTTGCTTTGCGTATAGACACATGTCCTATAAAGAAAGGTTGGATTGTGGTCATTGAGGGAGTCGAGTAGGCATCCAGCTAAGATGCTAAGTTTGGTTTGTTAGTTAGGATCCAGTCTAATGCCGACTGTTTATTAGAGCTTTTGTCAACACAAGTTGGGCAGTCTATTGTTTGGATGAAGTTGAAGAGAGTAATAAAGTTGGATAGGTTATTAGTAATGCAGGAGTGTCAATCTAAGTTGAAATCACCAAGAACAATAGTTTCTTGGGTGAATTTAGTAGCAGCCCAGGGTAGTAGGTATTCTATAGTGAAAAGGTTATTGCTGGGAGGGCGGTAGGTGGAGATTATTATTATTGCTTTGGTGGGGTTGATTTCAAGGCAAGTAATTAATATTTCAGAGTTGGGTAGATTGGGAGGCTTGCAGTTTAATTGGGCTACCTTGAAGGTATTTTTAAACATAAATGTAACACCACCCTCATGTTTGTTGATTCTGTCTGCTCTTATGATGTTATAACCAATTGTTAGGATTTCACAGTCCTTAATGTTGGGCTATAACCAGGTTTCTGTTAAAACAGCTATATCTGGTGAGTAGGTGGATAAGGTAGCATGGAACTCTTGTTTATGATGCTACGGAGGTGAAGTTTAACAGGAAGGATCTGAGTTAGAGGCTTTTGGGAATGTGGTAGGGATGTGTGTGAGAAATGGATTGAGTACAGGTGGTGGGAGTGGGGCTTGAGGAAGATAGAATGTGTTGTGTATAACTGTTGTTGGGGCCTAGGTTGGGATGGATGTCAGCTTGAAGATTTATTTGGGTAATGGAGTGGAGGAGAAGAAGTTTAAGTTTGTTTGTTAGTTTGATGTATTTGAATGTTGGGGATGTAGAATTTTGGGTGTGTAAGTGTTTGAGAGATGAGAGGAAAGAGACTGAGTTTTTGAAGAGTTAAGGGCTTATGTTACTATAAGTGTGGAGTTGAGAGTAGGGTGTGGAGTGTGGGAGTGTAGGTGATTGGAAGTGTTTGACATGGAGTGAGTGGGGTGGTTGTGTAGGTGAGGTACAGAAAGTGGAGGAGTAGAGTATTAGTGAGTATGGTATAGATGTAATGCATGGTAGTTGGGAGGGGTTGAGGATGGGAGGGTAATTGGAGAAATGACAAGGGTGGAGTTGGTAGCTAGGTAATGCAGTGGGTTTTGGGAAGGTGGCATGGATTGGTTGGTGTATGGTAGGGTTGTGGTTAAGCTAGGTATAAATGAAATGAATGTGGGGTGGGTGAGAATGGGAGATAGAGTAGGGGAGTGGAGTGAGCCCGAGCGCAGCGAGGGAGAATGGAGCGGGTTGACACAGAGACAGGACTCAGGGCCCTTCAGAGACAATCAGCCAGGTAAGGATGATAGTGATGGTTTTGCAAGTACAGAAGCAAAGGGGGAGTTCTGTAGAGCTAGGGAGTGTGTCAGTTACAGAGATAGACAGGCAATTAACTTTGCAGAAAGATAGTTGCTGTTTGGTAGGTGGAAGGGAAAGAGGGGGAGAAAATGTAATAAGAGAATGGAGAACTACTGTGTATATATGTGTACATATATGTGTATGTGATAGCAATTTTTACCTTGCCTATGAATGTTGATGTGACATGATTGCACATTATTGTGTATGTGTATTTTGTACATGTCTAGTTTTGTGGACTTCAGCAATCCACCTAGCCATTTGACAAATATTTTCCATGTGTCTTTATACACACACATTTACAATGTATCAACTTACTGTGTCCTGCTTTACCCTGATTTGGTCCCAGGTTGTCCATTTCCCTCCCAGATTAATATTTCCCTAGAATTTTTTGCAGGTATGTTTGTCTTTGTTAAAACTACTGTCTATTGGTATTTATTAATTTGACACAGTGAACATGTGCCAAATATATGGCCATTTTACAATGCAAGATATCTGCACGCAAGTTGTTGGCTAATGTTTGCAATACTGCCTTGTTCTCCTTCTACTTGTGTTACCCAGTGTAGTTTTTTTCAAATGCATGTGCACTATCTACTATATTTATTATTCTGAACTGTTACATTTTAACACATTACTAAATGCCATTGGTGTAGACATGTCTATTGACCTTGATTTCATGTACTTTCCATTTATGCCACTGGCACACATACATATGCAATAAAACCTGTGTGTTGCCTTTGACTTGGCATATGTATGTAACATACACACATTTCATCACACATTTGTTTTGGTTTTGTACACTTACTTGTATATGTAATAGCCTTTGTTGCTTTTCTGCATTACTTCTGTTTGGCACTTTGCGTGGATGTTTGCCTTTCACATACATGGTTGTAGGTTTGGTTCTGTCTTCTGGGGTTACCTACCATTGCTTGACATGCCTTTGCTTTTCTATGATATCGCTTGGCTTGCATCTGCACTGCTGCCACTATTTGGGTATGTATTTACTCATACAATTTGTACTGTGATCCTTATTTATTAAACAAAAAAAAACAAAACTGGTAGGCAGAGAAGCGTAAAAAATGTATTTAATAAAATACAAATAAAACACTGAGAAACAAGGATGAGCACTTTCATACCTTTCAGGTACTTCATCAGATCAATCATGGATCTGATGAGGTACCTGAAAGGTATGAAAATGCTCATCCTTGTTTCTTAGTGTTTTATTTGTGTTTTATTACAGGGGTTTTTATTTTACGCTTCTCTGCCGACCAGTTTTGTTTTTTTTTTGTTCAATTTTTGCGTGTTTACTGGTTGCTTTTTGTTTGTTTGGTATCCTTATTTATTACCCTACAACACACATTTACTATCGGTCATACACATTCAAGTATGACTGCCACACAGTTTGCAACATCTGGTACCATGACAGCACATAGGTAGATTTATTTTTCTGAATTTCACCATGGCTGGTACGCATCCCCATCTAGTTTGTCAACGTTCATTTGCCTGTGTTGTGCAGTGTGCTGTCTGTGTTACTTAGCTTTACTTACTGGTTTTCCATCCTTTGTCTGTCTTGTCTTGTAATATTTGTTCTGTGAGTAAACCTGTTTTAATTACCCTCATCTCATCTATCCCTATGTTTACCTTTCCTTCCATTCTTAAAAAAAAGAAAAAAATGGGGCCTATTCCACACAAAAAATAAATAAATAAATAAAATGACCATACCCCTCTGACTTTCCCACTGATTTTCCTATTCCAACACCCCTCTTGTCTGTCTTTTTTTTCACCTATACCCTACATCTTCTTTTCTATCTCCCACTTTCCTTGGATGTGTGTATTACTTGTGTTTCCTACACAAGTCCTGAAACCATTGTTAGTGACTGTTAGCAATGGTGATGTGGCCATGATTGCCCTTCACCTTTCATTTTTTTATTAAGAAATTTATAGATTCAGTCAGAATCTGTTAGTCCAAGCTGATATTTTTTTTAATGCTACATATATTATATAGATATCCATAGTTATGTCTGAATTTAGTGTAATGACAGATGTAAATATATACAGTATGTATTACAAATAGCCTTGTGGGTTGAAAGCAGGTATTATAAGTTAGTGGATGGCATATATAAATATCCATGGTTGTCTGAGATGTTTCTGTGTGTACTCCTGCAAAGTTAAATTACAAATGTCATGTGGCTTACTTTGGGATACTTGTAATTTTTAATGTGTTTTTTTTATTATCACAATGGAGTCAATGACATTCCATAGTTGTTTGTAACCTTATTGTACAGATTTTGTTACATTTTGAAACAACTGACAAGATGCTTGACTTGTGATCATTTTTTCCATTTGTTTGGTAATGTACAACATTATTAGACAACCATTTCTTATTATAATGGATTACTTGCACATGTCGCTAGTGTGCCATTGAAACTGCCGTCAGTGACGGCTGGTGACTTCATATCAAAGGGGGGCTGCAGGAGACAGCTGAATGAGTGGGGCCAATGGGAAGGGGCAGAGCTATGCTCAAAACCACAAAACTGGGACTTTAATTAAATGCACTGCCCTGGGTGCCAAACCATCATTATAAAAGTCCAATCAAGACAAAATGAAGTGGAGAAGAAAAAAACATTTTTCAATGCATTGGCTGCATGACAGATTATTTAATATCTAGATGGAAACAAAAGGGTTGTGAGGCATGAAAAAATGAATTACTTTTTAAATACATTACTGGAATGCCAGTCGAAGTAAAGTATAAAAAAACAAGCAGCACTCAACTCAAACCACTTCTCCTTGCACTCCAGTTCTAATTATAATTTATATTCAGCTTTATAAAAGTACCAAGTAACATGCTGAAAGTAGCAATCTCTGTGATACCGATTATCCCCACCTATAAAAATGTTTCTGACCCAAAAAAAGACCTGCTGCAGTGCTGCCATTTCATGGGGAAAACATGATCAAAGTAAAAAATGAACAGCAAACAAGAAACAAGTTCAAGATAAACTGCAAGGATTACTGCACAGGTTATGAACCACACACAATAGAGTGGCATTCTGTTTAGTTTACAGGTAAAGCCTGCAAAGATGACTGGAAGTCTCCAACAAATGTAATGAGACTCTGAAAATACTGTAATCCTGTCCTTTATTACAAATACTGTCATATGTATTTCAATACCGAATGCTTATACGTTATCTAGTTATGTAAATATTCTCTGCATGGCAACATCAGAAAGGCTTTCAATGTTAATAATTCTTTAACAGTATGTTTATTAAAGCTTATTTGTATCTTACAATCTCAGGTAAGCTTACTTGATGGTCATTAAAGCATTGCTACTTAAACACAGAGCAACAGGCACTGCAACAGCATGCATTTTCTGAATAATAAGCATAAATCAACCGTATAAAAATATTACAGAAAACCAGAACATTCTGCAAAATCAAGGATAGATGAAAACCCGCTGTAGTACTTCTGTCATCCTTGGATGGGGGGAAACTTTGCACATTTACACTGCATAACTGCTCCTTGCCTTGCTTGGACACATCCAGAGTCACTACATGGGGAAGTGGGGTACAACAAGTATGTCACAATTCAAATGTTTCTGGCTAGACGGTGATGGCCCTGGCATATTTGTCATACCTCTCAACTTCAGAGCAAGAAATATGGAAAAAGCCATAAAGAGTAGTGGGACAAAGGCCCAAAAATAAAGACAATTTTTAAATATTTCTCTTATAAACTTAGAAAGATAATAGAATAGTAGATCTTGGATTAGTATGGATTTTCTGAAGGGTATGAAATCTGAAACTCAAATGTCTGTCATTATTTTATAACTTCAATCTTTAATGATTTGTCACTAATTTGTCAGAAAACCACAATTTTATGAAAAACAGACCAAAACTGTGATGCAAAAATATAAAATAGCCACACAATACAGCTGGGAACCTGTCAAAAAAGGACACTATTTTAATATTAGTACTGTTAAGTTGAGCAGCTGACAATATAAGAGAATCTACATGCATTTATAAAATAAAAGCAATCTGTAACTCTGATCATTACAATTATTTATTAATTGTAAACCCTCCACGTTTTTTCCAAAATTGCTATTTTGTGGAGGGATTATTAGGGGGATAGGAACATTTTGAGGCAAAATCGGGGACAGTTGAGAGGTTTGGATATACCTAATTCTATAAAGCTATTTATTTGCACATACCTCTCAACCTCTTAATGCAGGAAATCTGGACAAGGCCAAATATATTGCGGGAACAAACAAACAGTAATAAAAGTTGCTCTTGTATAAACTTAGACAGTTGATAGAATAACAGGGCTTGCTTTAGCATGCATTTTTCTGAGGGGTATGAAGTCTGACGCTCAATGTCTGTCATTATTAAGTAACTTCAATCCTAAATGATTTGCCAGAAAACCACACATTTTATGAGGAACAAACCAAAAATAAGAAGCAAAAATCTATTCATTCTGTGAAAATCTTGACAGTTGAGAGGTATAGTTCAGCCGAGAGAATTGTGTGGCAGAAATCCTACATGACAAACTTAGCTCTCTAGGTGTGGACAATAAGTACTCCCACCAAAAAAAAAAATGAAGATCTAAGAGAAGTGATTGCTTCAATCTGGCTTCATCACTTTTAGTACCATTCAGACTCAATGAAAATATGCAGTAAAAAAAAAGTCTGTGCTTGTAGACAGTTGATTTGCCTGGTTCCTAATTGAACACATCCAACCAAGAACTGGTAGGGGACTTACCTGAACTGATCAGATAATCAATAAACACCTTCCTGATTTGTATTAAATTATATTCCTTGTATAATAAAGTACAGTTGTTAGAGGACATTTTAAATTTATTGTTTTGAACATTTTCCCAGTAAGCAATGAAACAAAGTGCATGCACCAATAATGACAATATTGCCCACTTCAGAACATTTCCATCATAAAAGTCTACTCAAACTTCTACAATCCACTAGTGTCAGTAAATATGCACAATCTCTGCAGAAGTAAAAGTCATCTAAACAATTCCACATTAAAGAGCTCTGTAACTAATGAAGAGGTTGCTGCTAGCAAACAACTTTATATTTCATTGTTTCATCTACAAATAAAGTGCCTGTTGCCTTTGAGGAATATATTGCCTATGTTACATTAAAAACATGATAAGCTAGTAATATTGCAATAGTTAATGGATGGCAAACTGATGACAGGTTCATTGTTACTAGGTATCTCCGCCAAAGAGGACATTCTCAGGACTGCAGTATCCACCCCCTTTAAAAGTACAACACAATACAGTATCAGTAACACATCTACATACTGTGGGAGTAGAACCCACAGCCTTCTGCATTGAAAGCAACTATACTACCTGTTGTGCTATTAACAATGCAAGTAGACTCAGCATAAGCAGCACTAAATTTCTCTTCAAGCTCTCAGCTCCTTGTAAAGTCCACTCGACACGCAACTGTATCTCTCAACTTTGCAACACAAGAAATCTGGAAAAAGCCAAAATTTATTGGGAGGGACAACAGCCCAAAAATCAGAGACACATTTTAAACATTGCTTGCATAATCTTGGAAAGTTGTTAGAATAAAATCTTATGTTACCACCATGCATTTCACTGCCAAGATTTGAGCCCAGGTCCCTATGCACTACAGTCAGAGCAACATACCACTAGCCTATATACACTGTTTCTTGAAAGACATGAAGACTAAAACTTAAATGGCTATCATTTAGTGAATTCAGTTCTCACCATACCACTCAACCTCTTAGCACAAAACACCTGGACAATGCCAATAATGGGGGAACACAGCCCCCAAAATAGGGACAATTTTCAAATATTGATCTTATAAACTTAGAAAATTGCTAGAATAAAAAGTTTTGTGTAGTGTTACCATGTATTTTCTGAAGAATATGAAGTCTGAAATTCAAATGCCTGTCAGATTCAGAACAAATATATGAGGTATGAAGTCTGAAATTCAAATGCCTGTCATCAGATTTAGAACATATATGAGTCAAAAATCTGCTCTTGCTACCTGTATCCAAGGGTCAGGGTTTGAGCCTGAATAACTCTAGCCACCAGGAATACTGAATTGGGGCATTTTACACATACACACACACACACACACACACACACACACACACACACACACACACACACACACACACACACACTTCGGTCTGAGGTCAAGCAGAGCTTCTGAATTACACACACATCAGTCCGAGTTCATGCAGAGCTTCTGAATTACACACACATCAGTCTGAGCTCATGCAGAGCTTCTGAATTATACACACACATCAGTACAAGGTCATGCAGAGCTTCTGAATTACACACACATCAGTCTGAGGTCATGCAGAGCTTCTGAATTCCAGCATCATCAAACAAAAAGTCCAGAGTCACCATTACTCCCTTGCAGCAGCAGTCAGCCTGACAGTGTGTGCCGGGAGCATATCAGAGTGCATCAAATATGAGCCTGGAGTATCAGCTGCTATGTAGACTGCAGACATTGCAGTCCATTCTCCATTCTCCTTGCAGTCTATGTGGTTTATAACTGCATAGACATCTGGGGCATCTGATTGCCTTCTTTTTGTAATACAGACTAGTTAGATTGCAGTCCATGTGCACAGGACTTGCAGCTAGTTTTATATTATTTTCATTTTACAGCTGGGGGGCTGCAGTCCTGCAGTCCAGTAGCATGAGCTGCCCTTGACTACCGTACTCTATTGACTGCTGAGCTTCTTGTCGTACATTAGCACATTACAATGTTATCCACAAGTTTTGAGTTGATATCAGCATAAAGAGCCAGATTATGCATGCTTTACAGAATCAGTTTCAATATACTCATGAAACCCTACCTTAAATATTTAGATGACATATTTTTCATTAGGAGGTGGTCTTGATAAGTTGGATGAATTTGTTAGATATAAAAATTCTACCACACGATTTCTAAAGTTTGTTCATCAAGTTGGGGTTACATCCATTATTTTTTTGGATGTAAAGCTAATCATCAATGGGGAACTAAGATGATTATTTCAACTGTTTATAGAAAGCCTAATACTTCAAATGCTTTATTGAATTTTTAAGTCAGTACCCCATAACATAAAAAATAAACTTAGTAAAAAAACAAGCCATTAGGATTTCAAGGCTTAAATCAGATGATACAGTTTTTGAAAATGAGCTTAGAATTACAGCTGATAATGTTTTTTGAGCTGGAGTACCCTTATGGTTTTGTGTATAATATTTTTTAAAAGATCAGGAAATGGAGAATTTAAAATGGTTCACTTATCTTAAACAAAAATGGTGGTAATAGTAATGATAGAATTATGGCATGGGTTATCCATACCTTTCTGTAATAAAACAGGCAATATAACAAGTATCACTAACAAAAAAATTGGACAATGTAATTATAGCAATAAAGTTAATGTATGTATTGGGTGAACAAACTATTTTCATTATGAAAAAGGGTGTGAATATAAAAGAAAAGTTGGAAATCTAGAAAATATCCCTCCTTCCCTTCCTGGGAAATATTTCTCTAAATGGTAAGATGACAAAATGTGGATGCTATAAACAATGGTAGTATATCAGTGAAAGACCCTACACTAGTGTATTTGGTATACAAAGTATTTTAACTGTGCAACTGCAGGTATTTTATATATGTCTTGCTGCAAAGTGTATGATACATTCTACATGGAGAAGACTACAAGACCATTTAGAAACAGATTGTACAATATCAGCATATGTACAGTATCAAAATGAATGATAAGATGACTGCACTGCATAAACATACTTTGGTTTGTACAACTTTTAAAAAATTACTTTATATATATTACAAAAAGTTATACAGTCCCAGGAGGCTGGGAAAATCAAGTGAAAATTAAAGAAATGATTTGGCAACTTAGGTCAAATGCTACACTGGCACCAGGTCCTAATGAAATGATATCCAATAGATGTGCTAGTATTTATTAATAATTTATTAATTTTAACTTCATGTACAATTTTGATATTAATATGTGTTGACAAATCGCATGGTTTTATGTGTAAGGTATTATTTTTAAAGGTGTTTTAACTTTAATAATGAGAATAGATGTCCTGAGATTTTGTGTGCTGCTTTAAATAAGGGTGTAGGAATTCATCTATTTTGTTCTGATTTAAAGTCTTGGTAAAAATGAGATGAAAGCACTTAACATTAAATTCCTTGCAATATATTTGGTGTGGAATTTCTTTTTGTGGTGAATTATGGTGACCACAATTTGACAAAGACTCAGGCTTTCATTAAACTTAGAAAGTTGCTAGAGTAAAAAAGATTTATGTTTGCATGCATTTTCTGGAAGATATGCAATCTGAAACTCAACTGTATGTCATTTTTTATTGACTTGATATCTCAGTGATTTGCCCGAAGACCACAAATGTTATAAGGATCAGATAAAAAGTATGAATGAAAGTCTGGACAGTTCAGATATGGAGCCATGTCTTCATTTTACAAATTGCTAGTGCACAAATTATTTGATAAACTCATCTTTAGGTTTCTATAGCCCCCCTCCTAACTTCCATACCTTTTTATATGATGTTTTATTACTCAAAGTATGAGCAAGAAGGGGGATGCTTTCTTTCACCTTTTTTGCCTTAAAGCTCTAGCTATAGTTCACTTACACTGTTCAAAGTTTTAGCCTTGCATTATGCTTTTTCAAAATGTAAATTGTTTAATTGAAGTTACCCAACTCTAGAGTTTCCTTGAGGTTAGAATACTATGCAGTAGAAGGTAGTACCTCCTTTTGTAAAAACACAGACACACTGAACCCTTTTTCTTATGTTTTAGCTCAAAAGGGATGTCGTTAAACTGATGCTGAATACCATCTCATCTCTCAACATGCACTATCCTATGATTTTTATTTTCTTTTCATCTTTATTTGGGCCATCTTCTTTCTAATTAAATTGAACATCTCCATCTCAATTTCTTTTTCGTACACTGGTCATTCTTTCTATCCCTGCAAAGGACATGCTTTCAGTTTCATTAAGTTTAGAATTCTGCCCAGGATGTGCATTTTCTATATTTTTTACTTAATTTCTTTGGCATATCCCCCCTCAGAAATTGATCCATTCTCTTCTGTTTTGCTTATCAGTTCTATTCACTGCTCTGCAATATTTTCAGGCTGCAATGACACTTCAGCTTTCTGCTTTGTAATACTTTCAGGTTATTATATTTTGCTGCTTATCTCTGTTTCCTGATTCAGGCTACCCTGTCTTATATGTATGACATAGCTCTTAAAATGGTGTAGGTTCTTCCTGTCTTACTGTATCTTAAGTGACATTTCTGAATGATTAGGGCTTTCTCACCATATGTTTTGTTCACTGATTATTTCATGTGATGTCAGTAGTACAAAATGTAGCACAGATCACTGCACATCGGAGTTTGTTGTCCTTTGGATATGATGTTAAACTGAGGTCCCATCTGCTTGTGTTGGTAGTAGCTCTGGTAGATATAAACAATCTCCCAGCACCTAATGAAAACAGTAGTGGTCCTTTATTTACCACAACATAAAAAACATTATTTACATATTTGCAAAATGCACAAATTGACAGTCACATATATACACATTTCTATTGCTTACTATTGATTTTTCTTATAAAATCCTCATTGACATTTTCCCATAACTGATCCTCACCATGTTCTACTGTATAAAATACTTTGCTAATGTCTCCTTCCATTTGTGTCATACCCTCCTAACATCATCTACAATTTAGCTCACAATAAATAACAACTTTTGACATCCCTTGCCTTTTATAAAAATACTTTTCCCATAAAATCCCTCATTCTTCCTTCCATTCTTTTTGTATTTCTACCATAAAAATGTTATAATCTGTGTTATGTATTGTGATCTGTGTTACTTATTGTGAAGATTTATTGTGACACATCTCCATTCTTTCATTTCATTCTTCTCATCTTTCTTTCAATGTTCCACTATATAACTCTTCATAAATAAACCCTTCCTTCAACCACTCATTCAGGATACCTGCAAAATATTCTGTCTGACTGTCCATTAATTTCTGAAAACCAAAAACGGATACCAAACTGATATAAAGCAAGCAATACAAAATAAAATATCAGCAGGGAAAGACCGCAACCACCAGTAAATGATGTCCAACAAGTTTATTAACGCAAGCAGACTGCCATATAACGTTTTCGTCAACACAAGCTTTTGACTTCATCAGATACATTAAAAAGCACAGCTTTGCTGAATTTATAGCACAAGCAATCATTCAATTACTATACTAAATAAGTTCTCTTAAAGAAACATCAAGATAAAACTTCAAAAAAAACATGAAATATAAAAAATGTATAAAAATATATTTAAATACCATTCCCTAACCATAACCAAAACATAATAAATAATTTATCATCAAATCTATATTTACATATAATTCAAGAATGCATTTAAAAATTTTTGTATACCAATTTATAAGTATATAATGTTCAGAAAGTATTTCATTGGAACACAGTTATGTTGATTTCTGGCAAATTTCACATCCTATATCTGGACCTGATACTGAATCAGAATTTACTTTCTTAAATACATCATCACATTCACTAATAGTATTTTTTCTTTTTTAATTCTTCCTTAATTTATTCTGGAAATTTATTCCATTATCTTTTAGTTTCTATCCTTATACACTTATCCATATATTTCACATGCTGTACAATACTCATTATTTACCCTTGTATTCTTTTTACCTCCCCTTTTACATTTTTCATTTCTCTCATATTAATATCCTCTATTACTTCTTCTTCTCCTTTCGGCTGCTCCCATTAGGGGTCGCCACAGCAGATCATCTGTTTCCATTTCTTCCTGTTCTCTAATATCCTCTATTACTATTTTATGCTAATATGCAGATACCTTCTCTTTTCTCCCTTGTATATAATAGCTCTGCCTAAACAGGAATTCCTTATTTTTTCTTAGTTTCTTTTATATATTTCTTTTTCCAAATTCTACTACTGTCTTGCATTACTCTCTAAATGCTTTAATATATTTCTGTAATTTTTCCCATACGTCACTTTCTCTTACTTCATTCTGCCACTGGAAAAAAAACTTTTTAGGTTAAATCCACCATTCACACCATTTTTTATAGAAGTCCTTCATGGTTATATGATACTTCCATAACTGTTATACTTTCCACTCTCCAGTTTTTATTACCTTTCCTGTTTCAATATATTACATTCCTTCCATCACCTCCATCCATATCACTAAATGGTCTCAAAAAACTGTGACAACTGTATTATCAACTGCTACCCCTAAGCCTTCCAATAATACAAAAGCATCAGTTTCAGATCCAGTTGCCCCCTTCCATAAGTCCTTTGACTTTTGCTCCACACAGCTAATTAACCATAGTTTACCATTTACTGCATTTTTGCATATTTCCCTTTCTTTTTACATTTTCCATTAAAAAAATCACAAAGTCTCCTGCAACTATAATTTTCATGTTACCCACCACATAGTAAAACATTTGGTGAAATAGATTCTCTCTTTATTTGCTAGTTATGTATGCATATAATGCTATAATTCCATAAACACATTCTCTCTACCTCACATTCACATTTAACCTTCCTATCCTTACCAACATTACATCCATTTTCACTGTTTTTTACACAGCACAGCCACTCTAAAACAACTTTCTCTTCCTAAGTTCCATATTGTATTTTCACCCATAATGTTTCTGTTTGCAGTTTCTCTTCAAAGTCAAAAAGTCAAAAGTAACTTTATTGTCGTTCAACCATTCACAAGTATACAGCTGAACAAAATTTCATTCCTCCAAGCTCATGTACAAAAACAGAACATAACAACATATAAAGAAGAAGCAACAAAAATATGCATATACAGCAGCAGTGAAAATAAGGCAACCAAAGACCAGAAACTTTAAAAACCGAGCATGATTCATGGAATACCTCAATCACCCTCTACACCACCATCATCTCCCACGTATCACCAGCAACATATAAGATCTGGTCCTTTCATCTGACCATCCTCTTGACACCATGGACCTTACAACAGACACTACCTGCAGGTCGAAAGGCCACGCCATCCCCAGCAACATCCGACCCTAAGTCCTTCCTTCCAGCCATCCTTCTGACCACAGTCCTTCTAACCACCACTATCTACAGGCCCAAATGGCCACACAATCACAGCAACAACCAAGCCACGTCCTTCTTTCTGACACCTCTGACCCTCACAAACCACCATCTAGACCATCACCATCACCATTTCCATTTCTCCAACACCATCTGCCACATCTCAAGGTCCTATCCAGTTAACACAGACTAAGCAAAATCAAATACAACCCCATTAAATGCCATGAATACTGCTTGCCCCACTCTGTATCACCTCGGTTCACCACTGCAGACCCAACTTTCACCACTCCAATGTTACCAAAAAACAGGGAATAATTCCAATGAGGATGCCAACAGACACAATGAACACCACCACAGCAGCATCCGCACACTCAACAGACAAAATTAGACTCACCATCTCGCAAAAATCATGCGATACACCACAAAAACAAAAAGTGCATAACAGGAGCTGGAGAGACCATTGCCACACAAGGCGCCACCATCTTGCTGTACAACAAAAAGTTTTCTTACATCCTGTAACAGAATTACATCCACATTACTTTTAGCACACAACTCCAGAAGCCCTATCCTTCTTACAGCATTTATAATAGGTTCATAGGTAAGTACTAGGCTATTGGACCTGGGGCCTATATAAGCCTAGCCAAAAAAGTTCCCTGGCTTTCGCCACCCAAGAAAGTTATTTTCCCATGCCCCTGTCTAGCAGAGCCACAGAAGTAATCCCCAGGGTGAGTTTCCTATTTCCCATCCAATTGTCGAGATTTTTCTTAAAGAGGGCTAATGAGGAGCTTTGCTTGACATGAATGGGTAGTCTATTTCAGAGCATTAAAAGTCTCTTGGACAGGAATCTATCCCTCCAGCATGTTCTGTTTATTGTGGTGGCAAGATTTAGGTCCCTGGAGTGTGTGTCTCAGAGGAATTGGGGTTTCTTTAAGTGTAGCATGTCCAACAGATCTGGGTTTGACAAGGCTTTGTATGTTAGGCAGAGGTCGCCTCTGAGTAGGCGATAAGTGATGGAGTAGAGCTGGAGTTTTTTGAGACAGTCTGCATATGGCATCTGTTTGAGGCCAGTAATCCTCTTATTGAGGTATTTCTGCGGCCTTTCTAGTTGTTGTAGATATCTTGTGAGGTACATGCCAAACAGGGCATTGCACTCTATAATGGGTCTGATGAGGGATGAGTAGAGAGGAAGAATGACCTCGTTTTTCTGGAGGTGAACCCCTTTGTGATGAGGTGTGCCATGTAGAAGGATTTCCTGACTACTGTGGTGATGTGATTAAAAAAGGAGAGACTACTGTCCACCTGTGTCCCAAGGTCTCTTATCACATTTTCAGTGTTTAGTAGGCTACTGTCTATGTGGTAGTTCATGGGTACAGTGTTTTTCCCAAAGGGGATGACAATGCACTTCTTGGCATTGAGCTTGAGGCCATAACTTTGACACCAAGCGTCAGCCTCAGTGAGGCCCCTTTGTAGAATGTCTACATCATTAGGCAATTCTATTATGGCAGCTAGTTTGCAGCTGTCTGCTAACTTCAATTAGCCAAAGACCTGCTGTATTAGCCTGGACATTTGAGAAGTAAAATGACAAACAGGAGAGGACCAAGGACTGAGCCCTGTGGTACTCCACTTGTCACTGGTCTGAAGTTGGATTTGGAGTCAGCTACTTTGACTGTGTGGGTTCTGTCAGTGAGCCAGTTGGCCACCCATCTTGTGACATAGGGATTTATGCCCAGTCTAGTGAGATTATCTATAATTCCAGAGTGGGGTATGGTGTCAAAAGCCTTGGGAAAGTCAAGATAGACTGTATGCAGCACCTTACCCTCATCCATGGCTCTGGTGACTACTTAAAAAAATCAGTCATGTTTGGAAGCATGACCTACCTTTTACAAACCCAAACTGAGTGGGTTCCAGAGTTTGGAGGTTACCTATGTCCTTGTTTATAAGCTCCAAGATGAAAT